>NW_021213048.1:0-2695 GCF_002162155.2 Triticum dicoccoides | reverse complement strand
CCATCACGCGGCTGGCGAGGTGGGGGTTTGCCGATAGTCGGTTTCCTCAACAGCGGTCCCACTTGTAAGGCCAACTCCAACACTCTATCAATATATCGATGTACTCTTCTTCCCAATACCAAAACTTGCATCCATTCTAGTACACAATAAAAAAAATTAAGTTAGCACAACTAGTCTAATCCGAGAGCACAACCGGAGAAAATAGAGTGGTAGTTAAAGCCACGTGATGTGCATCTTGGGTTAAACTGTAAATAGAATCTTACTACTCTTGAGTAACTCCAAAAGCAGCCACCGAAGATCTTTATTGGATTTGTTTTTCATCACCAGCACGTCGAGGTGAAAGATGTGCAGGTTCAGTGGGTCCTCTTGCGTTTTCACTGACATGTGGGACCGCATGTGAGCAAACAGACAATGGGCTCCATGCGTTCGCTGGCTGGCTGAGAAGCGAGATAGAGGAGGGCTGAGCACGGACTCCGGGAAATTTATTATACGTAACCAGCACCTTGATATTTGCGTGTGGTTGTTTCTAGAATAAAAAAAGGAGGTACCCCTACTTATGTTACTCCCACTATGCCTAGCCTAAGGTTAGTAGGTGACCTTGCGCTTGGCTCTTAGCCTCTTCCAGAAGTCGATGGTTCTACAGTAGAGCTTCTGGCAATCTGACACCAAATGAACTGTTGCACGTCCACCTCTTGTAAGCAAAAGTTTCTCCTCGTGCTGCGAGCCACCACGCACGCATTGGCGAGGGAGAAGGCATAATCAAGCTTCTCGTTGTTCTGCAAGTTGACGAGACACATCAAAGTTATTTAGTACGTACTCTCTCAAAAAAAGGGCTGACCATGTCATTGCTACCATCCCATGCTCCGTCGTTGAGTATGTGCACTATTCACGTGCCATCAAGGAGAAAAAATATTGCGTAGGTGCCATCTAAGTGCACGACTCACTTACGCACTGCTTATCTGATTATCTCCATTTTCTTGCATGACACATGCACCTTGATGCTAGATGTCTCGCGTGTTGGGAAAAGGATGAACAAAGCTCACGTAAAAGAAAAGAGTTGGAGAGCATAGATTCCCGACGACCGAGAAGGAGCAAGGAACCTCACGGTGGAGCGTCTGCAAGGAACCTTGCACGTTTTCCCCTGTTTTTTGTCGCCTGCCCACCTATAAACAAATAAAAGAACATGGAATTTTCACTAACCACTAGAAACGGTACATCAGGATGCTAAGTTGAAGATGTTTTATACTCCCTCCGTTCCCAAATATAAGTCTTCTTAGAGATTTCAATAAGGGACTACATACGAAACAAAATAGTGAATCTACACTCTAAAATATGTCTACATACATCCGTATGTTGTAGTCTATTTGAAATGGCTAGAAAGACTTATATTTAGGAACGGAGAGAGTAGTTTATATTGAACTACTGATAACCACGCAACAAGCCACGCATGTACAGGAGGCATGTAGCCACGCATGTACACAAGCCAACGTACTAACTCCATCCGATCCAACTCATGCACATACGTGCACAGCATGGAGCACACAACGCACGTACACAACACGTGCATGCACACACGCTCGGCCGCAGAATGCACATGAATAACACATGCATGCGCACACACTCGGCTGCATGGAGGCGTGCGCCATCCGCCGCGACGTCCGGTTCGTCGTGCTACGGCGAAGCTCGCACGCAACGGCGCATACGCATCTCTTGTAACACCTCTTTGCCGTCGTTGCTCAACTACTAGTCGGAGACGAAGACGACCGCAGCCTCAGCCTTAGTGCTAGCACCAATGGAAAAACACGCATGCTGCACGCACACGAGCACATACAGAGTGCCCACGACGTGGTGGTGGTGCGTCCCCAGTCTCCTCTACTCCTTCTGTGCATATTGTCTATCAAGGCGGCTGCATGCTAATGATGATGTGGGTGAGATCTTCTAGGACTCTGATGATGACAAGGAAAATTATGAGACACAAGGTGACGTACACTGTCAAGGTCCACGGTCAAGGGGGTGCTAGTAAGTGCTTAGATGTGCTTAGAACAACTACAATAGAGTTGAGTCAGCGGGCTATAAGGAATAAACTAGTATATTTCTGCTTAGTTGGAGGAAAGAGAAGAGGAGAGAGAAGGTAAGCGGGCTCTTCGTGAAGAGCCAGCTCTAGCACGTGCTCCTAGGCACTTTGTGAGAATGAAAGGTGGGCCACATAATAAAAAAGTAGTACACTCTTTTGATCTACTATTGTACATGTTGACTATAAGATGGGCTGTAGATGACATGGCACTGGCTTATAGCCAGCAGCTGGCTATACTATTAACCATGCTCTTTAGATGAGGTGTTAAGTGCATTAAATGGCTTAGTAACTCAAGTCTTCAATGCATAGGTGCTTAGTTTATTGGTGCCACATCATATTTTATGCCTACGTGGCAGGCTTAGCAGTTATACATGGTGGAGCACCGGGAGAGACCAAGGCTGGTCATAGTGGGGAGTAACTTATACTGTAACATATTACTATGTTACTCTAAACATCTCTATAAACCGGAAAGGAGGGAGTAGTAACATAGACTAGTGTCATATGCAGAGTATGGGAGCACATGATATTTCCCCGTCCAGACCGATCCCAAGTTGGCTTCTCACCTTCTTGGTCCAACAAAAACCCCTCCCCCCTCCCGCGCACACTTCCCACCCGGCGCCA
>NW_021213047.1:0-1513 GCF_002162155.2 Triticum dicoccoides | reverse complement strand
CACAACTAACATATTAGTTGTAATGCTTGCAAGGCTTATGTGATGTGTATTACCGAGAGGGCCCAGAGATACCTCTCCGACAATCGGAGTGACAAATCCTAATCTCGAAATACGCCAACCCAACATCGACCATTGGAGACACCTGTAGTACTCCTTTATAATCACCCAGTTACGTTGTGACGTTTGGTAGTACCCAAAGTGTTCCTCCGGTAAACGGGAGTTGCATAATCTCATAGTCATAGGAACATGTATAAGTCATGAAGAAAGCAATAGCAACATACTAAACGATCGGGTGCTAAGCTAATGGAATGGGTCATGTCAATCAGATCATTCTGCTAATGATGTGACCTCGTTAATCAAATAACAACTCATTGTTCATGGTTAGGAAACATAACCATCTTTGATTAACGAGCTAGTCAAGTAGAGGCATACTAGTGACACTTTGTTTCTCTCTGTATTCACACATGTATTATGTTTCCGGTAAATACACTTCTAGCATGAATAATAAACATTTATCATGATTATAAGGAAATAAATAATAACTTTATTATTGCCTCTAGGGCATATTTCCTTCAGTCTCCCACTTGCACTAGAGTCAATAATCTAGATTACACTGTAATGATTCTAACACCCATGGAGCCTTGGTGTTGATCATGTTTTGCTCGTGGAAGAGGCTTAGTCAATGGGTCTGCAACATTCAGATCCGTATGTATCTTGCAAATCTCTATGTCTCCCACCTGGACTAGATCCCGGATGGAGTTGAAGCGTCTCTTGATGTGTTTGGTCCTTTTGTGAAATCTGGATTCCTTTGCCAAGGCAAATGCACCAGTATTGTCACAAAAGATTTTCATTGGACCCGATGCACTAGGTATGATACCTAGATCGGATATGAACTCCTTCATCCAGACTCCTTCATTTGCTGCTTCCGAAGCAGCTATGTATTCCGCTTCACATGTAGATCCCGCTACGACGCTTTGTTTAGAACTGCACCAACTGACAGCTCCACCGTTTAATGTAAACACGTATCCGGTTTGCGATTTAGAATCCTCCAGATCAGTGTCAAAGCTTGCATCAACGTAACCTTTTACAGTGAGCTCTTTGTCACCTCCATATACGAGAAACATATCCTTAGTCCTTTTCAGGTATTTCAGGATGTTCTTGACCGCTGTCCAGTGATCCACTCCTGGATTACTTTGGTACCTCCCTGCTAAACTTATAGCAAGGCACACATCAGGTCTGGTACACAGCATTGCATACATGATAGAGCCTATGGCTGATGCATAGGGAACATCTTTCATATTCTCTCTATCTTCTGCAGTGGTCGGGCATTGAGTCTTACTCAACTTCACACCTTGTAATACAGGCAAGAATCCTTTCTTTGCTTGATCCATTTTGAATTTCTTCAAAATTTTGTCAAGGTATGTGCTTTGTGAAAGTCCAATTAAGCGTCTTGATCTATCTCTATAGATCTTAATGCCTAATATGTAAGCAGCTTCACCGAGGTCTTTCATTG
>NW_021213046.1:0-5684 GCF_002162155.2 Triticum dicoccoides | reverse complement strand
AGCTCCTCACGATCTGAAATATTGGAGTGCCGATCTTTGGTAATATCCTTTAGCATATCATGAAATATGTCATCCACACTAAAAGTCTCAGACATATGAATACACATAATGGTGTCAAAAAGTCCCTCCTCCTTGCATTCCTCCTCTATGTAGTCCCGAGTATATCGTGCAAAGGTAGTCTTCCCGGACCCTGCGATGCCATATATGCCAATCACCGAGTAGCATGGACTAGTGCTCGAGCTGGGTGGTGTCTCGCGGAGTTTAGCCATGATATCCTCACGCATAGCCTCCCGACCAAATACCCTGCGCTTGCTAGTAGTTCTAATGTTGCTCCTGTTCTTGTTGGCTGTATCACGCAGTGTGCTCTTGCTTCCCGCGCCCAAGAGTGATGACTTCTTCACTTCACTAACGATTGTTTCTACTTTCTCTATTTTTTTCTTCAAGTTCCGTCTTGAAATAACAGTAAGGACAGAATCTAATGCGGTGGCATTCTCCTGCACGAAGCAAATTCTCAAATTAATATGCCAGTCATATGTCTATTCTATCTATTAGAGGTAGGTGACTATAATGTATACCAGATACGATATCTTTGGTAAAAAAAGGGAAAATAGACATGCAGAAAGAACATTCAGATGTCATTCATAGAACAAAACTGACCACGAGGAAAACAAAATATAATACACTTTTGCTTGATGGCTGAGATATCTCTACCCCTCATAATAAGGGTAGGATTGCCTTCTCACACGCGCAGATACGCGGCGTGCGTACATATAGGCGGCACACTTTTTTTTTCCTCACGGCGTCTTTTTTTTTCTGGCAGAGCCCTCAACTATTTTTCATTTTCTTTTCAAAAGAGAGAAAGTATGCAGGTAACAAGAATTGAACTTGAGACCTCTTTGTCCAAGGAGTACCACAATAACCAACTAGGACACAATAATGCTTGTGTACATTTAGTTCTATTTTACTTTTCTTCTACTTTAGTTCATGGCTTGGCTGGCCCACTGTTGAGCCGGTCCTTTAATCATTATCTCTTTTTATATATTTATTTTTAGTTTCTTTTCTATTTTTTTAAAAAGCTCACACTTATGAAATTTTGTTTAATTTTAAAAACTGTTCAATTTTCAAAAAAATAATTCATAAAGTACAAATATTCACATTAAAAAAATTGTACAGATATGTCAAAAATTGTTCGTTTGAATAAAAAAGATGCTCACATAGATATAATTAAATTTCTGCACATCTATTGAAAATAAAAAATATTCGTTTAAACAAAAAATTCAGTTTATTGTTTTTTTATTGGTCGTTTAAAAGAAATGTCTGTTTATTCCCATGTAAAAAGAAACATGCTGACGTAAAAAAAATTGAACACTTTTAAAATTTGTGTACATAAATGAAGTAGAAAAATAAAATTAAAATATATCAATTAGGGACCGGTTATTGCTCTTTTTTGTTTCTATTTCATTCTTTTCGTTTTTCATTTTTTCTTTTTCAAAAAATGCTCACATCAATATAATGGACCCAAAAATTTCCACACACTAGCATCACCATGCAAAGTATCCATGATAAATTTCATTAAGTTCTGACATTTTACGTATTTTCTATGGTTTTTCGGGTAAAAATCCAAAAACAATAGCCGAACGTGACGCAACGTGTGTTCGGTGCCTGAATTCATTCAAATTTTGCATGAAGGCCTGCCATCTGCATGCCCACATGCTGAAAAAATTTGGTGTCATTTCATGCATGGCAAGAAGCACATAATGTTCAAAGGTGGTGGTTTTGTTAGTCCGGTAGGGCAAGTCTAGATGCACTTTTTTTCACATCAATAGAATGGACTCAATTATTTTCACACACTAGCGTCACCATGCCAAGCATCCATGATAAATATCATACTATTCAAACATTTTATGCATTTTCTACGGTATTCCTGTAGAAAACCCCCCAAAATACTATCCAAACAGGACGCAACGTGCTTTAGGTGTCTGAATTCCTTCAAATTTTGCATGGAGGCCTGCCATAAGCATGCTTACATGCTGGAAAAATTTGTGCACAACATAGTATTACGACGCAAATCGACAATTTTGTAACTTACGTCAGATAAGGCGGATCAGTGCGCCATGAGATTCTCTTATAAACCAACCATCAAATTGGCAATCATGCATGTTCAATTGGTTATCCATCAAATGTATTCAATTGTCAAATACAAGTTCGTAGCATGTGTTGTTTTATTTCCCTTTTTGACATCAATGACTTGTGTGAAATAAGATAATTACACTGATTATTATTATTTTCCCACAACATATCTCCCAGAAATAACAAAAGAATTGAAAAAGGAATATCCTGACACATGTTCATAGAGATAGAGAGCATATGAGATGAGGAGTGGGCGATGAAACTGGGGGTTACCTGGTAATCTGTGATGCCAACCACGTCATAGGAGCACCCCTGATAAGTGTGAGCGGCCTTAATTGCATGATCTGTCAAATATAATATGGACCTACAACAGTTCTTGAAGAAGTTGAAGGAGTTGCACCAGCAAGAGAGGCCCCACCAAATGGAATCAGAAGATGCAGTGACTGGAACCGCTTGTTCATCTAAGACCGCACCCTCATTGAAAGCTAAGGAGCTCGACTCTGAATTCGAGCGTGCAATCACCGGAACTCTTAATTCGTCTGAAACAGCAACATTGGTAGGCTCTGGAACTGATTCTTGTGAGGCAGCACCCACCGAGTTATGCGGGACAGGTTCGTCTGAGGGGACATCATTTGTAGCCGCCAGAACCGGTCCATGGGAGGCCGCAACACTGGTAGTCAGGGGAACTGGTCCATCCGAGGCCACAGAACTGGTAATCACTGGCACGGTCTCATGGGAGGGCGCAACAGTATTGGTTGTCCGAGGGAGTACATCCTCTTGTCTCAGCAAGGAGATGTTCCGCGCCCGCCGCAGTAGCCGAGCTGATCCGCTCCTGAAGCTCTTGTTGAAGTGAGTAATGCAGGTGGCCACAGCACTGGCAGCCACGTGAAGTACACCCTCTGATTTTCTGCTGACGATGAATGCATTTCTCCGGATGATGGGTGCGATAGTCCAGTTGACTCGAACCCATCCCCTCCGGACGATGCGTGCAATCACCAGACAGCTCCTATTGAAGCGGTCAATATCGTTCTGCACGATGAGGCAGAGACGACGCCAAAATCTGAAGCGGTACAACTCGATGTCTTGGTGATCATCCAAGATGTCTTCCGCATCCTCCCGAGCGTGCCTCAGCATGGCCGCCATCTTGTCCAGGGCCGCCACGTCGGATTTCCTTCCCATTTCATCTCCTCTCTTTATCATCCTCTCTTGATCCACGGCCTGCAGCGTCTTCTCTAACTCCGGCATGATGTGGATCTCCAGCTCCCGGAGCTTCTTGGACACGTCGCAGCTGAGCCAGGAAGGGATCTTGGGAACGAAAAGGTTGAGGGTGGGCGCCACGAACCAGCCCAGCGCGGCCATGCCCCAGCCAATAGAGGCAATAACATAGGTACTACTCGCCATGGGTTGCGCGCGGTGCTGTGGAGACGAGGGCGTGGTGCTGTGGATTTTTGTTTTTTCCCAGCAAGGGGCAAGGTAGAGAGTGAGGGAGACCAGATGCGGCCTTTTTAAATTTTATTTTGGCTAGGTCGTCCCTCGTCCGTCGTCCATGACGAGGAAGCACGCGTTCCCAGCCGCCGATGTCGATGTGTGCCGTATGTGGGCCGGCTGGCTCAGCAACCACTCGACACCGATTCCTGCTCTACCATTCATTTCATACATGCCTATTCAAAGATAGATGGAGGTCGGCATGTGGATGTGTGCAGACCAACCTCAACCACGCCATAGTGTTAGGACTTTTCGCACAATGACTCTACCAGCACCGAACACCATTTCTGATTTTTTGTACAAGTCTAGTCTCCGCTGCATTATTCCTGATTTTCACACCACTAGCAAACACCACAAGAGTCAGTGGAATGGATTTCTACTTCCGATGTGGAAGTCTTTTTTTTTTGAAAGAAGAAGAAGAAGAATAGGTGATACATAAACCAGATATAAAATACTATAGGATTATGTTTTCGTAATAATTTTAGGGCAGTACTCTGCGCCGGTTGACCGGCGTGAGAGCCTGGCCGGTCGCCATGGGCAGTCATCCGATTGGGGCAATGAAGACCGTTTGATTTCCCTCCCCATGAAGGTGTGTCTCTCTCCTCTCCCGTCCAATCGTTTCTTAAGAGCATCTTCAGCTGTTGGCCCCCCAGGCGGCTCAAAAAATCGCCGCCTGGGGGCGAACCGGCGCTAAAAATCGGCATGGGGGCGATCTGGTTCCAAAGGACGGCTCCAGGGTCGGCCTCAGGCGGCTGTTTTTAAACTTTTTGAACCTAAAATTCGGCGAACGGGACAAATATTCGGCGAAACATTTATATTATTTTGGCGAATTTGAAATATATTTTTACATAGATAAAATACTTAAAAAACAAAATAGGACGACTACAGGCCGAAAAACGCGGCGAGGTCGCCGAAGTCGCCGTCTTCGTCCTCATACTTCTTATCCTCCTTGAGGTGGACGTCACTGCTGGACCCCTGCCCGGGGTCACCCTGGCGCACCGGCAGAGGCGGCGCGTCATCGTCGTCGAGGACGACGACGCCTCCCTCGTCGCGGCCACAGTGGCGAGCGGAGTACTGCTCCAGAGCGCGGCGCTGGCGCTCTAGTTCCGTCCGCGCCCAGTCTTCACGCGCTCACTTCAAGGCCGCCGCATCGTCGAGGTCTGGCTCGTCGGCGAGCCCTGTCTCCGTCTTCACGACGGCGAGGCCCGGCTCCATCTTCACCTTGACGAAGCAGGGAGGAGCCGAGGAGGAGGAGGCGCGCCCGCCCTCGTTGATTACGATGACGGCGCTGCGGGTGCGCCGGCCGAGTGGCGTCTCGGTGGTCTCCGCGGGCTCGGCCATGATGCCGAACACCACGGACGAGCCGGAGGAGCGGGAGGATGAGCGGGAGGAGGAACAGGAGGAGCTGGTCCGGCGCGACATCCATTGGCCGCCGCTCCGGCGGGGACTCGGGGCGGTAGGGTACGTCAATGGCGGCTCCTTGCCTCCCTCGATGTGTTGGAGGATGGCGTGGAGAGTCCGGCCGGGGCCACCCCACCACAGGCGGCGGCCGTCGTTGTCCTTCGACCCCCGCACCACCGGCGCCATGTTGGTGGAGGCGAGCCGCTGCCCCTGACGATGCCGAAAGTACGCCCCCCATGCCTCCTGGTTGCTGGCGGTGTACTGCGGGAGTGCCCGCTACTCCTCTGTGAGAGAAGCCTGTCGACGAACTGGTCGGGGCGCACGTCGACGTCGGGCACAGGGGGATGGGGACGCCGCCTGTGCTGAGCCTCCACTGCCCTGGCGCGCGCATGTCCGGCGGTGCCAGCACGTTAGCCTCGAACAGGAGGTACGCGTTCCACTCGTGCAGCGAGCGGCGGCTGAAGCCATTGGCCGCCGCCCCATCACCGGGGAACTTCTCTCCCATCGCCGTGGCTTGGAAAGCTAAGAGGGGAGGATCGGGGAGAGAGCTCGTCGACGTCGGCGCACGGAGAGAGAGCTCGGCGGCGAGATATCGGCGGCTGTGGGTGGGGTGCCTCAGGCGAGGGGGACGCGTTTATACAGCGGGCGGGGGTGGGTGTTGTGTGTAC
>NW_021213045.1:0-2084 GCF_002162155.2 Triticum dicoccoides | reverse complement strand
CGAACATTTTTGTTTCAATTTTGAAAACTTTTTTTGCCGACATTAATTTTAATTTTAAATTTGAATTTGACGCGGTTTGAACTAACGGGCGTTTAGCAACAGTAATCGGGATGACATGGCATGATTAGCGTGGGATTACTGTAGCAAGATTATCCGGGCGTTACAAATCTCCTCCACTACAAGAAATCTCGTCCCGAGATTTAGGAGGTAGAAGGAAACAGTGCGGGGTAGTCATCACGAAGACGATCCTCGCGTTCCCAGGTGGCTTCGTCTTCAGAGTGATTCGACCACTGGACCTTGAGGAACTTGATCGCCTTCTGACGTGTGCGGCGTTCAGCTTGGTCGAGAATGCGGACCGGATGCTCTTTATAGGAGAGGTCTTGTTGCAATTCAAGCACTTCATGATCCACTGCTCGGATCGGGTCCTTGAAGCAGCGTCGGAGTTGTGACACGTGGAACACATCGTGAACCTGAGAAAGGTTCGGCGGAAGCTCCAGTTGATATGCCACCTTTCCACGCCTTTCGAGAATAGTGAAAGGACCAATATAGCGGGGAGCTAGCTTTCCTTTGATCCCGAAGCAGTGTGCACCCTTCAATGGTGTAACTCGAAGATAAGCCTTTTCGCCAGGTTGATAGACCATGTCTTGGTGATGATGGTCATACTGACTTTTCTGACGTGACTGAGCAGTCTTGAGATTCTCGCGAATAATGCGAACTTGTTCTTCGGCCTTTTGGATAATATCCGGACCAAAGAGTGGACGTTCCCTAGTTTCTGACCAGTTCAGAGGGGTTCGACACTTTCCTCCATATAGCACTTCGAAGGGGGACATCTTCAGACTAGCTTGATAGCTATTATTATAAGAGAACTCGGCATATGGAAGAGATTCCTCCCATTTCTTGCCGAATGAGATTACACAAGCTCGAAGCATGTCTTCAAGAACTTGGTTGACACGTTCAACCTGTCCTTGCGACTGAGGATGAAACGCAGTACTGAACGACAGATGAGTTCCCATAGCTTCTTGGAAACTCGCCCAAGACCTTGAAGTGAATAAGCTGCCATGGTCTGAACTGATAACCAGTGGAATTCCGTGAAGTGAAACAATTCTGGCCTTGTAGAGAGTAGCAAGCTGACTAGCAGTGATTGTCTCTTTGACCGCCAGAAAATGGGCAACTTTGGAAAGCCGGTCAATGACAACAAGAATAGCATCATTACCTTTCTGCGATTTGGGAAATCCAGTAACGAAGTCCATTTCAACATGGTCCCATTTCCATTCAGGAATAGAGATAGGTTGCAGAGTTCCAGCAGGCCTTTGATGCTCTGCTTTGATTCGGCGACAAACGTCACACTCAGCAACATAACGAGCAATGTCCTGTTTCATATTAGACCACCAGAATCTTTGACGAATATCCTGGTACATCTTCGTACTACCAGGATGGATGGACAGAGGCGTATCATGGGCTTCTTGCATAACCCTTTTAGTCTTATCCAGGTTTTTCTTCGAACATGGTACCACTAGGCGGCCTTTGAAATACAAGGCACCATCATCGGCGATAGTGAAGAATGAGGGCTTTCCTTCTGCTAGATGGCGTTTAATCTTATGGACTTCAGAGTCATAACCTTGTATAGTCTTTATACCAGCTACGAGATCTGGTACGACAGCCAGGGTATTTAGAGAACCCTTAGTAACAACAAGAAGATTCATCTTGCGGAACTCCGGGGGAGGGGGAGCGAGTGCTCCAGGAGGAACAATATGGAGGTTCAGCTTTCTAAATTCTTCGACAAGCGAAGGCTGAACTTTGTGAACCTGGAGGTGGTTGTAGTAAGACTTGCGGCTCAAGGCATCAGCCATTACATTAGCCTTGCCGGGGGTATATGATATACCCACGTCAAAGTCTGCAACAGTCTCCATCCATCTTTGCTGACGGAGGTTCAGATCTGGCTGAGTAAACAGATACTTCAGACTTTGGTGGTCGGTGAAGATCTCGCAACGATTACCGAGAAGGTAGTGTCGCCACTGCTTCAGTGAATGAATGACAGCAGCAAGCTCGAGGTCGTGGACTGGGTAGTTTTCTTCGTGAGGGCG
>NW_021213044.1:0-1354 GCF_002162155.2 Triticum dicoccoides | reverse complement strand
CCCCTCTATCTATGGATGTTGTCCATTATGGTTTCCCTGCCGATTGCAAGGTACCCATCTTTGTATTCCAGCGTTGATTCCTAGGGCTCTCTTCCACGTGAGAGCATCAATTTATTCAGATAGAACCAAACCAATTTTGTTTGTATTTTATTTTTGTGGATTTTGCAGCACAGGAGACTGCTGATGACAAGCCGCTGAGAGGTTTTAGGGGAAACACCTAGATAAGAACCAGTGGGTAGATTAGTACCTTATTGGAATTGCTGATTTTTTTCTATTGATATAACATGCACATATGCATATATCCAGCACGGGTATGGTACTGCTATCGCTCAAGTTATGGCAAGCAACCCATGATTCAGGTTAAGTTATTCATGAACATTTTGATTTACCGGGTTATACCAGTTGTGGCGCCCTTGATACGCATATATCCAATCAGATAGGCATTGCTCGGTTTTGTTGCACGATAAGTATCCCTTTTGTCTCTAGCTATTTACAATCTATATCCCAGTACTAATTAACATAAACCTTTCAAGATTATATTAATCTAATCTGTTGCCACCTATCTGGCATCCTGATCTGACACTTCATATTACAGTCCAGTGGATTTAAAGATGATATATTTACTCAAGGATTAAACAGGTAAATAATTCTACCCTACAGTTGCTCATTTCTGTGTTTCTTTTGTGGGGCTCATTTATGTGTTTTGGTGTTTTTGGATTAGGAATAGTTCCACTAAAAAATTTCAAGTTGCAATTTGCAGAAAATTATGAAAAGAAAGGCAACATTCGGCTTAAAGAAATATTTACACCTCGAACTTCTTTCTGGTTTGAGTTTTTTTTTTCCGCTTGTCTTTCTGGTTTGAGTTAATCATCAATTTTGAACTTCAAGTATGATACACCTGTTCTTGAACCAAGCGCTAGAAAATGTTACCAGCAGAAGCTGAAGAGAGATACTGAGTATCTTGCTTTACCAAGTCAGGTGGGATTTCACTTTAACTATTCAAGATCAATGCTTCCACGATCTCTGACCAAGCGATTCTGCAAACTGTAAAAGGAGCAATTAGTGTGAGCATAACTAGGGCCATTAGATATCTCAGTGCTACATAAGAACTAATATTTAATTCTGAGCCTGCTACTTCAACAAAACATATAGAAGATATCTATTATGTTTATTGCGTTTGTCATCTACCATTGTTTTTTTAGAAAACTTGCAATCATTTAAATTTATACAGCATGCAAGTCTGATTGAGCAATTTCATCAAGATGCCAACTTCTGTTTTTTCATAGACAAACCTTAAATTTGTTCTCGGCAAGCACGTTACTCAACATCTTCTATTTTCTGTTCAAGCAGGGAC
>NW_021213043.1:0-1596 GCF_002162155.2 Triticum dicoccoides | reverse complement strand
TTCTTGGTAATGATTCTAATGTTCATGAGAATATGATGCTGCCTAAATTGGATACATTTGTTTTGCTTACAAATGAAGGGCCTAGCTTGGAGAAGGATGAACATTGGAGCAAGAACAAGCATGGAAATGATGGCATGCGCAAGGGGAACAAGAACAGAGTTACAAGTGATGATTTCAGGTCTTTGAAGCCTCCATAACAAGTGCATGAAGCCTTGGACGAAATATACAAGATGTCACTTCATAAATTTCGTCCAGAGGCTATTATAGGTGCTGCGTCACCTTTTTTATTGGGCCTGGCCCATGTAATTTCGAAATACATAAGTATAGGCTATTTTTAGAGTCCGTATGTGTGGGGAAACAAGAGATAGGGTTGATTTCGGACCCCTCCACCAAGGGCCACGAAATTCCCCCTCTCTTCCTCCATATATACAGCCCTTAGGGCACCGTTTAGACTTTGGGTTTTGTTTAGATTAAAAGTTCGCCATAGCTGCAACTTCGCGTACTTCGTTTGTGTTCAACGACCAGACAAAGGCGTCACAGAACCCCACCTTGATCAATAAAGTTTTCATCTTATATTCGCAATATCCAGATTGCAATCTTAGTTTCTTGCTTGTTCTTCGTTTGCTCGCAGGAAACAGACTCTCGTGGTCAGGTTGATCGTGCTCCGGCGTGGTCAATAACCTCTCGGAGTTGGTTTAGCGATTGCTAAGGCGCGACGTCCTCGCACGTTCGTAGTCGGATCGTCAAAGTCGACTTCCACCAAAGCGATATCCATCATCTCATCGAAAGACGGGACACCTTTGCCTCTATCACTCGTGGTCAGGTTGATCATGCTCCGGCATGGTCAATAACCCTCGGAAGTTGGTTTAGCGATTGCTAAGGCGCGACGTCTCGCACGTTCGTAGTCGGATCATCAAGGTCGACTCCCACAGAAAACGATAGCCACCATCTCATCGAAACATCGGGACACCTTAGCCTCTATCAACCATCCTCGAAGGGGTCATGTGAGCACATGTAAAGGAGAGGATTCACCTTTATGTATGTGAAGTAGATGTCGCATGTGTCACTTACCGAATGAACTCTTGACATGGTGATGTCCATAGGATGCTCCGCATCATCAAGAAATGCATGAAGTCCTTGCGTGAAGAGAGAGGTGGGAAAGACACTCCGTGGGATCCCAAGACATCATTGCTCTCTAGGGCTCATTTTGTCAACTCATGGGATTGTGAGGTTGACAAGTATTCGTGGGTACCTACACAAAAGAGGCACAAACGAAAGAGATTGTGTGTGTGGTAAATGTACACATCATCCATCATGATGTGTATGTGCTCGTGGGAGTTAGCACAAGATAAGCATCGGTCAAAGAAATTTGATGCATGGTATAAGAACATGTCATCCTTCATGAAAGAATAGTTATTGTGTATGACACGATGGGGACACAAATTGAGCATGCAAGTATATGGCACATCAATAGCATGTTTATTCATGGGAAGCACATTGTGCACATAAGTATTGGGATCATGCAATGGATGGGATGAATCAAAATCTCCTAAAATGTATGAGGAAACTATGGGGGTCTCCTCATGAGCAATATTG
>NW_021213042.1:0-1200 GCF_002162155.2 Triticum dicoccoides | reverse complement strand
GGGTGTGAGAGAGTGCGGGATGGTGCTCGAGGAGGCTGGGGGTGGCTTCTGATATAGGCAAGCGGCGAGGGGGTTTCTGGCTCCGCCGGTGGACACCTGTCCATGGTGCCCGGCGAGGAGCAGCGTCAGAGAGAGAGGGGGAAGGCAACGGGGGTCACGCGGGAGCTGTGCATGGACGCGGACGAGCACGGGAGCGAGGAGGAAAGGGACAAACACAGTGCGCGGGCACTGTGCCGTTGGCTGGACCGTGCCCGTGCTCGCCACGGCGAGCTCCGGTGTCGGCGAGCGGTAGGGTGGAGTTAAGGGGGTGGAGACGAGGATGGTGGCAAGGGGGGACACGCTCTGGCTGGCCGAGCAGCGAGCACGCATGCCACAAAGGCGCTGGCGACGCGCAGAGCGCGCGTTTGGCATGCCAGCACGCTCGGACGAACGCGGTCACCGCGTGGACCGTGACATCAGGCCACATATGCACTAACATGATGTCTGGCATGTAGTCCTTAGTAAACTGAGGTGTTACCATGGCTCGGTTTGGTTCCAGGTGCAGTAGAAGCAAGATGGTGATGACGTTAAGTTACTGGACAGAAACTTTGGGTAGTTACTGTGGTCAAACCACAAGGATTCAAGGGCTGATCTTTGTGGTTTTACTGACTCTTACTAAGGAGAATAAGGACAGGGAAAACCAGCTACATTGGAGCTAGTAAAAAGGTAGTTGCTGTAGAAACTACCATTTCAGCCTAGAAGTGATTTTATTTTATGTAGCCAAAATACTCCAAAGAGTGGTGAAATATTTTTGCTCAGAAATGTGCCCTAGGATCCAAAGAATATTTGTGATTTGTCTCAGGATTTATAGGGCAACAGAAATGAGGGTTGCTTTCGAGGTCAAAGAGTTTAGCTAGGGTTTTAGAGGCAAAATGAATATTTTTCATTTAAGAAAAATATTCCAAGCAATATTGTTGGGTTGGCCAGGGGTGAAATGATGGATTAGAGGAGGAGAGGGGACACTTGGGTGAAAATCAAGGGATACCCAAGTGATCAAGTCCAAATGGAATGATTCAAAACTCCAAATCCAAAACCAACTCAGGTGAAAATCAAGCAAAGAAAAGAGGGCAAAAACCAGGCTGTGACAGAAAAGTAAACCGGCCAAACCGTAAAATTATGGTACATAATCGTGTCGTCATGCAAATCACTGTGTATGGGCCG
>NW_021213041.1:0-1046 GCF_002162155.2 Triticum dicoccoides | reverse complement strand
GTTTAATCCTCCCCAAAATCTATTCATAAAATCATCTTCACTTTCTTCTAAAGAGGAATGCAACAAGGTAGTTTGTAAATCATCATAATATTTTGTTACAGTTTCACTACCTTGTTTTAAGTGTTGCAACTTCTTAATCATGTCACGAGTATAATAAGCAGGGACGAAAGTATGTCGCATGGCAAGTTTCAAATCATCCCAAGTAGTAGGTATATAATCAGGGTGTAACCGACAATATTCACTCCACCAAACCAAAGCATAACCAGTGAAAGAACCAACCGCAACCTTAACCTTTTTATGTTCATCGAAATTATGGGAAGCAAATATATTTTTTATGTCGAACTCCCATTCAATAAATAAAGCAGGTTTAAAACGGCCATTAAATGGTGGTATAGATACATTAACCTGATCATGTGCATTTGGATGTTTGTGCACCTCTCGTGATGGTTGTGGTATTTGCAAAGGTGGTGGCACGTCTCCCGCGATCGACGAAGCCCATGAATTGACTCTGGATCCTGTCATGATTAGTAGAACAAGAAACAACGTGCATCATGGACACCACGTGCATCTTCTACTTCAACTGCACCAGCACCTCCATCCGGTGCCACCTCCAGCCGTGATACAAGAAAACAGGCACAACCACCATTATCTGCCAAGAGCGCACCTGCGGGGCCTGCACAGCGTTCTTCTTCTTCCATGGCATCAACAGGGCACACAAGTGATATTATTTGTCGTCGTTGTAAGGGAGGAGGTCATTATGCGAGAGAATGCAAATCTCCGCGTGTGATGATTGCTACCGCGGATGGTGGATATGAGTCTGCTAGTGACTATGATGAGGAGACTTTGGCTCTTATTACACGTGAAGAACATGGTGGAGATGATTCTGATCATGAGATGCAATACATGGCTCCTGAAGACGCTGACAGGTATGAATGTTTAGTTGCTCAACGTGTTTTGAGTGTGCAGGTCACACAAGCTGAGCAAAATCAGAGGCACAATTTGTTCCATACCAAGGGAGTTGTGAAGGAACGTTCTGTGCGCGTCAT
>NW_021213040.1:0-921 GCF_002162155.2 Triticum dicoccoides | reverse complement strand
ACTTGTAATACATTTTTCACTGCTGTTTGTATCACCAAAGGACAATTATCGCCAAATTGAATGGAACACTTATGCGGGTTAATAAGTTGTCCTGTAGCCTGGGCGTAGCTCTGTATGGCGCCCTTCACATACTCAGCTTGTTGCACACTCGCTTTGAAGAAAAGTAAGGTATCATCGGCAAACAAGAGGTGCGAGATCCCTGGAGCTCTGCTACAAATTTTAATTGGCTGCAAAGCTTGTGTTTGCACACCCTGTCTCAAGAGTGCAGATAGACCATCAGCGACAATGAGAAATAAAAAGGGGGACAGGGGATCACCTTGCCGAAGCCCACGCGTCGGTGCAAACGAATCCAAAATGGCTCCATTAAATTTAACTGAGTAGCTCACCGATGTGACACATGTCATGATCCATTGCACCCATCGGTGAGAGAAGCCCATTCTCTCCATCGCCTGCTTCAAGAACCCCCAATCCACCCTATCATAGGCCTTTGACAAATCTAACTTGTATGCACAGTAGCTATTCTCCGGATTTTTCTCATGCTGAAGAAAATGCAAACACTCAAAAGCAAGAAGTGCATTATCTGTAATCAGGCGCCCTGGGATAAATGCACTCTGGTATGGTGAGATAATGTCATCAAGGAGTGGCCGAAGTCTGTTCACCAAGCACTTTGCAACAATCTTGTAAACAACATTACAGAGGCTTATAGGTCTAAAATCAGTCATACAGACAGGTTCATCAACTTTGGGAATAAGGACGATTACCGTTTCATTCACACCTTCTGGCATATGTCCAGTTCGAAAGAACTCTTGTACTGCCCGTACAATTTCTCCTTTCATGACTAGCCAATTTTTTTGAAAGAATCTCGCTGGGAACCCATCCTTTCCAGGTGCTTTCAAGGGTCCCATCTGAAACAGGCTGTCA
>NW_021213039.1:0-1034 GCF_002162155.2 Triticum dicoccoides | reverse complement strand
CGTTATTTATACATGTGATTGCACTTTGATATATACATTGATGTACTGTGTGTGCCAGCATACTGATCCAGGGATGGCACAGTAACACAGAGGCTTGACCGTCTGAGGTCGGGTCGCTACAGAAATGGTATCAGAGCACATGTTGACTGTAGGACGTGACCCTAGACATCGGAAAGCCCTAGGACAGGATATCTCAAAAACTCTATTTACAAAAAGACTCTTACTTCTCATCTCTTCTGACACTCTCACCTCAAATAGTTAGAATATACCCCTTTTCCCTTTTAATCAACCGGAGGATCAACTGAAGACGCTCCAAGAAGGAATTGATGACCCTTTCAGAGTAAAGAGGATTTCACCATGTATTAGAAGCTACAACAGTTGAAGACTCCGAAAACTTGAAGGATCTGAAGAGATTTGACCTTTAGAAGACCAAACCCCTGTTACACACTTACGTTAGATACAACGATTTGTGAGCTGTCGTTTGTTTGATGTTTTCCGACAGCCACAAAGTAAAACTTGTTTCTTCAAAAACTATTGTTTGTATTGTGTGTATATCCCTCCCCGCCTCTCTCATATCCCCTCCCAAAATTTTTGAACCCCATAGATGATGAATGAAGTTGGACTGATATTCTCTGAACCGAAGACTCAGCCGGAGGCAGAGCTATGGATTCAGAACATGGAAAATCACTTCGGGAGCAATTTGATTCCAAGGAAGTATGAGGTTCAATACGCTCTTCAGTGCTTTACAGAAAGTGCTGCAACCTGGTGGAAAATGCATCAAGCCATACAAGGATTTAATAGAGCAAGAACTTGGGAGGAATTCAAGAAGACCCTGTTGAGATCACGTCTTACCCGGAAGCACCATGATACACCAAGAAATAAACTTTGTGCCTGCAAGATTTGCGGAGAAATAGGACACACCCAGGAGGAACACAAGGATGGATGCCCTCATTGTGAGGAGAAACACCCAGCTGAGGAATGCCCAACTAGTCAGGTGACTTGTTTCTTGTGTGAAGGAACCACCCACTACCCGA
>NW_021213038.1:0-1692 GCF_002162155.2 Triticum dicoccoides | reverse complement strand
TTTTTTCCCAGTTTTTTTCTTTTGTTTTCTGCATTATTTATTTTCTTTCGTTTTCTGCATTAAAGCATTTCAAATGAACTCTGAAAAAGTTGAAAGTTGAAAGTTGGCAGGGTATCACGAGGGGCGAACCATAATGGGCTGCCTTTGGTCCCGGTTCGTCCCACCAACCGGGGCCAATGGTGGTCGGCCAGGACCAAGGCCCATTGGTCCCGGTTCGTCCCACCAACCGAGACCAAAAGGTCCAGACGAACCGGGACCAATGGCCCACGTGGCCCGGCCGGCCCACGGGGCTCACGAACCGGGTCCAATGCCCCCATTGGTCCCGGTTCTGGATTGAACCGGGACTAATGGGCTGACCCGGCCGGCCTGGACCATTGCCCCCTTTTTAGTCCCACCTCGCCAAGCGAGAGGCACTAGCAGCTGTTTATAAGTCCTGAGTGCAGAGACGATGAAGAAGAGGCTCAATGCTCACCTGCACGTTGGTCCGCTTCAATCCTTGAGGAATAGGGTAGACTGCACGGAGCTATGTGCAGTGCAGTTTACACTATTCCGAAAGGCTTGAAGAGAATTAACTAGCATTGTGCCTCTTTTTTATTTTTAATGACTTATTACCACATAGAAAAAAATAGAAAAAAATAAATATAGCAGAAAAGAAAAAAAACTATATAAAAAACTACTCAGAAATAATTAGAAGAAAAAATAGTTGTGATTAACTTTACTAAAATCTTTTTTATTTTTAATAACTTATTACAACTCAGAAATAAATAGAAAAAAATAAATATAGCAGAAAAAAAACTATATAAAAAACTACTCAGAAATGAGCATAGATGCGCTTATAGAGAAAATTAGACCTAAATTCATAATAAATTTCTACTAACTTCAGAAAAATTCAATATGAATTTAGGTCAAATTTCCTGTATAAGGGCATCTATTTTCACTTTGAGAACAGTTCAACAAGGCAGAGAGGGAGGGGCTTATAAACCGGTGTGAGCCCTCTTCGGTTGGCGAGGTGGGACTAAACTCTGGCCGCAACGAGGACCACCCCTTTAGTCCCGGTTTGTGCCACCAACCGGGACTAATGGGCTGCCTTTGGTCCCGGTTCGTCCCACCAACCGGGGCCAATGGTGGTGGGCCAGTACCAAGGCCCATTGGTCCCGGTTCGTCCCACCAACCGTGACCAAAAGGTCCAGAAGAACCGGGACCAATGGCTCACGTGGCCTGGCCGGCACCCAGGGCTCACGAACCGGGTCCAATGCGCCCATTGGTCCCAATTCTGGATTGAGCCGGGACTAATGGGCTGACCCAGCCTGGACCATTGCCCCCTTTTCTACCAGTGTACTACTTGGATACACGGCTATTTACTACTCCTAGCCGGACTCTTTGCTTAACATCATCACATGCAAAGATATGACTAAACCACCTTGCAATCTAAACTTTAAACTTGTTTGGATTAAGCTAACAGAGATAGTGTTCGTGGAGCGAAGCTGGTCGCATTTGTCAGCTAAGGAAAGAAAGGGGTGGGGCAGAAAAAAGAATGGAGCCCGCGAAATAAACAGGCAAGTGAGGATATACTGGACAAGCCTTGTTGTATCAAGAATAATTTGGAATTCGGACACACACGCACAAGCATGCACACTAGCACTTATGCCCGTGCGTTGCGACCGAAAAGAAAATTAGGGTTATGTGCAATCA
>NW_021213037.1:0-1039 GCF_002162155.2 Triticum dicoccoides | reverse complement strand
ATCACTTGAGATATGCAAATCATACCACATGGGCAAGATGACTGAAAAGCCTCATTTTCAGTAAGATGGAACAAGATAGCAACTTGTTGGAAGTAACACATTTTGATGTGTGCAGTCGAATGAGTGCTGAGGCATGCAGTGAATATCATTATGTTCTTACTTCACAGATGATTCGAGTAAATGTTGAGTATATTTACTTGATGAAACACAAGTCTGAATTATTGAATGGTTCAAGTAATTTCAGAGTGAAGTAGCAGATCATTGTGACAAGAGGATAAAATGTCTATGATATGATCATAGAGATGAATATCTGAGTTACGAGTTTTGGCACACAATTAAGACATTGTGGAAATTGTTTCGCAATTAATACCGCCTGGAACACCATAGTGTGATGGTGTGTCCGAACATCATAGTTGCACCCTATTGGATATGATGCATAGCATGATGTCTCTTATCGAACTGCCACGATAGTTTATGGGTTAGGCATTAAAGACAACCACATTCACTTTAAATAGGGCACCACGTAATTCCGATGAGATGACACCGTATGAATTACGGTTTAGAGAAACCTAAGTTGTCGTTTCTTAAAAGTTTGGGGCTACGACGCTTATATGAAAAAGTTTTAGGTTGATAAGCTCGAACCTAAAGCGGATAAAATGCATCTTCATAGGAAACCCAAAACAGTTGGGTATACCTCCTAATTCAGATCCGAAAGCAATATGGATTGTTTCTAGAATCGGGTCCTTTCTCGAGGAAAAGTTTCTCTCGAAAGAATTGAGTGGGAGGATGGTGGAGACTTGATGAGGTTATTGAACCGTCTCTTCAACTAGTGTGTGACAGGGCACAGGGAGTTGTTCCTGTGGCACCTACACCAATTGAAGTGGAAGCTTATGATATTGATCATGAAACTTCGGATCAAGTCACTCCCAAACCTCGTAGGATGACAAGGATGCGTACTACTTCAGAGTGGTACGTAATCCTGTCTTGAAGGTCATGTTGCTAGACAACAATGAACCTACGAGCTATGGAGAAGCGATGG
>NW_021213036.1:0-1158 GCF_002162155.2 Triticum dicoccoides | reverse complement strand
CTATATAGATCTTGATGCTCAATGTGTAAGCAGCTTCACCAAGGTCTTTCTTTGAAAAACTTTTATTCAAGTATCCTTTCATGCTTTGCAGAATAATTCTACATTATTTCCGATCAACAATATGTCATTCACATATACTTATCAGAAATGTTGTAGTGCTCCCACTCACTTTCTTGTAAATACAGGCTTCACTGTAAGTCTGTACAATAACTATATGCTTTGATCAACTTATCAAAGTGTATATTCCAACTCCGAGATTCTTGCACCAGTCCATAAATGGATCGCTGGAGCTTGCACACTTTGTTAGCTCCCTTTGGATCGACAAAACCTTCCGGTTGCATCATATACAACTCTTCTTCCAGAAATCCATTCAGGAATGCAGTTTTGACATCCATCTGCCAAATTTCATAATCATAAAATGCGGCAATTGCTAACATGATTCGGACAGACTTTTAAGCATCGATACGAGTAAGAAAATCTCATCATATTCAACACCTTGAACTTTGTCAAAAACCTTTTTCGACAAGTCTAGCTTTGTAGATAGTAACACTACTATCAACGTCCGTCTTCCTCTTGAAGATCCATTTATTCTTAATGACTCACCGATCGGGCAAGTCAATCAAAGTCTACACTTTGTTCTCATACATGGATCATATCTCAGATTTCATGGCCTCAAGCCATTTTGTGGAATCTGGGCTCATCATTGCTTCCTCATAGTTCGTAGGTTCATCATGGTCTAGTAACATGACTTCCAGAACATGATTACCGTACCACTCTGGTGCGGATCTTACTCTGGAAGACCTACGAGGTTTGGTAGTAACTTGATCTGAAGTTTGATGATCATCATCATTAACTTCCTCACTTATTGGTGTAGGAATCACTGGAACTGATTTCTGTGATGAACTACTTTCCAATAAGGGAGAAGGTATAATTACCTCATCAAGTTCTACTCTCCTCCCACTCACTTCTTTCGAGAGAAACTCCTTCTCTGGAAAGGATCCATTTTAGCAACGAATGTCTTGCCTTCGGATCTGTGATAGAAGGTGTACCCAACAATTTCCTTTGGGTATGAAGACGCACTTCTCCGATTTGGGTTCGAGCTTATCAGGATGAAACCTTTTTCACATAAGCATCGCAGCCCCAAACTTTAAGAAACAA
>NW_021213035.1:0-856 GCF_002162155.2 Triticum dicoccoides | reverse complement strand
CAAGGATAAGGTACGAAGACCGGGGTAACATGTCGGATGCGATCATACCAGCACTAAAGCACCGGATCCCATCAGAACTCCGAAGTTAAGCGTGCTTGGGCGAGAGTAGTACTAGGATGGGTGACCTCCTGGGAAGTCCTCGTGTTGCATTCCCTTTTTAATTTTTTTCGCGCCGCTTGCAAAACAAAACGCACGTGTAAGTAATATATTTACCGTGTTTTATTATTTTGCACGAGTGCGGTAAGTCATAGCTGGGTGCTCACGATTCACGGGTCCAGCGTCGGCGTTGTGGCGCGGCAAGCGTGCACTGGTGCGGTTGAGAGGGAGGGGTGGAAACCGCGTTAAACTCGTCTACGTAGTTGAGAGGGAGCGGCCAAAGCAATGTACAATCGTTTTTGTAGTGGAGCTGGGAGGGGCAAGGATAAGGGACGAAGACCAGGGTAACATGTTGGATGCGATCATACCAGCACTAAAGCACCGGATCCCATCAGAACTTCGAAGTTAAGCGTGCTTGGGCGAGAGTAGTACTAGGATGGGTGACCTCCTGGGAAGTCCTCGTGTTGCATTCCCTTTTTAATTTTTTTCGCGCCGCTTGCAAAACAAAACGCACGTGTAAGTAATATATTTACCGTGTTTTATTATTTTGCACGAGTGCGGTAAGTCATAGCTGGGTGCTCACGATTCACGGGTCCAGCGTCGGCGTTGTGGCGCGGCAAGCGTGCACTGGTGCGGTTGAGAGGGAGGGGTGGAAACCGCGTTAAACTCGTCTCCGTAGTTGAGAGGGAGCGGCCAAAGCAATGTACAATCGTCTTTGTAGTGGAGCTGGGAGGGGCAAGAATAAGGGACGAAGACCGGG
>NW_021213034.1:0-1235 GCF_002162155.2 Triticum dicoccoides | reverse complement strand
GCAAAGTTATGCTACTAAAGTTGGTTCAAAAGCGGGAGACATTTTTAAGTTGCTAAAAGAAAAGGGAACTATGATTCATGAAAGAATCGAAGAAAGCCCATCTAGGATTGATAAACTAGAAGAAATTTTTTCTATCTAGGTACGGCTTTTGCTTCCGCTAAAACTCCCGTGAAAATTAGCAAGACTACTCAAGTCACTAAAAACAAAGGTGCAACTTCTAGCAATGATAAAGGAGATCTTAAGAAGATTAGTATCCATCCCAACTCTATTGAAGTCATAAGAGACCCTTTTTGCGAAAATACGTTTTTCAATCTCATGCCTAGAAGTATTGTCGCTGAGAATTTATAGGCAAAATCCTTGAAAACTCCTAAGTGTTCGATCAAAGAATTAAATAAATATGACAAAACTTAGATCCTACGCGTTATGCCTAGCTAGGGGCGTAAATCGATAGCGCTTGTTGGGAGGCAACCCAATGAATAAATTTATTTTTTCTTTTTTCTTTCTGTTCTTGTGTGTTAGCACAATTATGCTACTGTTATGATTGTATTTTTTTGTTTCATTAAGTGTTTGTGCCAAGCAAGACCTTTGGGAAGATTTGGGTGAAAGTTGATTTGATATTGCTGAAAAACAGAAACTTCTGTGCTCACGAGATTATTTGTCATTTTTAACAGAAGAGTGATTTTGAGTTTATTCTTTGTGAAGAAGATTAACAGACAAATTTCTCACGTCCACCAATTTATTTCAGAATTTTTGGAGTTACAGAAGTATTCAAAATATTCAGATTGCTACAGACTGTTCTGTTTTTGACGGATTCTGTTTTCTTTGCGTTGTGTGCTTGTTTTGATGATTCTATGGTTTTCTTTGATGATTTTTACCATAGAAAAGTTGTAATACAGTAGATATAATGCAAAAACAAAATATTAATAGGTTTTCAACAGTACTTATAGTAGTGGTTTGCTTTCTTATACTAACGGATCTCACGAAGGTTTTGGTGAGTTTTGTGTGATTGAAGTTCTCAAGTTTTGGGTGATCTTACGATGGATGAAGGAATAAGGGTTAGCAAAAGGCTAAGCTTGGGGATGCCTGAGGCACTCTAAGATAATATTCAAAGAAGTAGCAAGCAACTAAGCTTGGGGATGCCCCGAAGTGGCATCCCCGCTTTCTTCTAACAACCATCGGTATTTTACTTGAAACTATATTTTTATTCGTCACATATTATGAGTTTTGGTTGGAGC
>NW_021213032.1:0-1063 GCF_002162155.2 Triticum dicoccoides | reverse complement strand
CACAGTAAAGCAAATATCAATGTCTTACAAGTTCTTACCATGCAGCAGGCGGTGATCGGCAACCAGCGGTGTCAAGTAACTCCGAATATTGAGTAAAGCGATTGCCAGGGGAGCGTACGTATACACGGTGTAGAAATATGTGGAGCTGGGTTGGCTATATATGGTAGCAAAAGATTAGCAATAATCAATTCAAAGATGCAATGTTGAATAAACGCTCAACGACGGTACTGTGCTGGTCCTAGGCTAGACCGTACTAGAGACGCGAGCCTAGAACACTAATGAGGTCACGGCGTAGCACAACTAGCATCAATGAAGGATACTAAGTAGCTCTTGACAGCAAGATATAAGTGAATATCACAACGGCAGTGAAGATAATAATGAAAAACAACTGCCAAGCAGGATATACAACAACTCTCTCTCCAACTTTCCTCTGAAAAAGTTTGTGCCGATTTTTTTGTTTTTTTTTTCTTCTCTCTTTTTTTTCCTCACACTTTTTTTTCTTTCTCTCCTTTTTTTTTCTCTGACTTTTTTTTTCTCCTTTTTTTTCTCTCGTTTTTTTCTCTCTTTTTTTCTCCCTCTTTCCAAAACAAACTAGATAAGATGCAGATTGGATCAAGTGAAGATGTGAACGATCTCAACTATTATTATGACAATGAAAAGATGGGTAGCACGTGGTGGAAATTGATGGATGGGTGGTGGACAGCGGAAGAGATAATGATGCAGCGGTGGCGTGACTAATGTGAACAGAACTCGAAACTCTAAACGAACTAGACACTAAGACCAGCAACTCGACACGACAATGCAACCGATAATTCAACTATGCAAGCAATGAAAAGAAAATTGCAAAGGCTCAGACTGGCTTGGACCAAGGATGAATAGATCTAACTCTTTTTTGTGGCTTTTTCTTGGACAATAGGTAAGAAAATAAATCTAATCTAGGAAAACTGGAAATTCTCACCGAGCAACCTGAAAACTGATACCACTTGATAGAGGCGGGGTGTCCCGATCTTTCGATGAGATGATAACTATCGATTTGGTGAAGATGACTTTGACGATCCGACTA
>NW_021213031.1:0-931 GCF_002162155.2 Triticum dicoccoides | reverse complement strand
TCTGTTTTGTACACGAAGTGCATCCAGTTTTTGCCGTAAGCCTCTCTACTTTCTTGCACATGCAATGTGGGTGAAATGATGATACCATGCCAACTAGGAACCTTTTCAGAGTTCATTTCAAAGGCTTTTCAATTTCATGGTCTTATAGATCAAAATAATCAGTAAATGCATGAAAAATAACAAATGAAGTCAGAAAGGGTTGTAAATTGATGATGTGGATTTGAATGGTGCATTTTGAACACATAAAAACAAGGGGGTTCAAATAAGTTCAAAAGAAATGAAATCCCTTTGTAACAGACGAGTTTCCGTATGAAACCCTGATACTTCAAAGGAGATTTTCTGTTTTGTACACGAAGTGCATCTAGTTTTTGCCGTAAGCCTCTCTACATTCTTGTACATGCTATGTGGGTGAAATGATGATACCATGCCAACTTGGAACATTTTCAGATTCATTTCAAATGCTTTTCAATTTCATGGTCTTATAGCTCAAAATAATCAGTAAATGCATGAAAATAACAAATGAAGTCAGAAAGGGTTGTAAATTGATGATGTGGCTTTGAATGGAGCATTTTGAACATAGAAAAACAAGGGGGTTTGAATAAGTTCAAAAGAAATGAAATCCCTTTGTAACAGACGAGTTTCCGTATGAAACCATGATACTTCGAAGGAGATTGTCTGTTTTGTACATGAAGTGCATCCAGTTTTTGCCGTAAGCCTCTCTACTTTCTTGCACATGCTATGTGGGTGAAACGATGATACCATGCCAACTTGGAACCTTTTTAGAGTTCATTTCAAATGCTTTTAAATTTCATGGTCTTATAGCTCAAAATAATCAATAAATGCATGAAAAATAACAAATGAAGTCAGAAAGGGTTGTAAATTGATGATGTGGCTTTGAATGGTGCATTTTGAACACATAAAAACAAGGGGG
>NW_021213030.1:0-1128 GCF_002162155.2 Triticum dicoccoides | reverse complement strand
TCCAAGCATGTTTAGCTCACACTTAGTGATCCAGCACAAAAATACCTATAGCTTGACAAATATTACTATACCTAGAGGAACAATTGTAACCTCTTTGTAGAGTGGGGCTGAACGCCCAGATGAAATTCATGTCCGGGTGACGCATGCATCGTGTGAAAACTTTCTTGCATTGTGTATTCTGTTTCTAGTACTTAAACAGATATCGAAAAACATCATACCAATGTTTACCAGCGCTACACACTTGCTAAGAGTATAAATTTGATATATCGGTGCTACAGAATACATAGTACCAATGTTTGACTGCAAGAAGCATTTTTTTACTTCATTATCAAAGTAAATCATACACCACGAATTCATCGGTAATGGATATTTAGTCTTTGTATTATTTTGTAACATAAATTGTTACTAAATTGCATGTCGTTCTCTGCAAGATTGCTAGTTATCTCTATGTTCCTCCAATTACATAGGCCTGCAACATTCATAAGGTTTTTCAGGTTCGTGGTTGGCTAATTGCAGTGAAAAGATGTAGGGGGCATACAAAATTTAGTATGATAGTCTTTCGGTTTAAATGATGATACATATTGCATTATGTAATGTATTATATGGAGGACTCATTCACTTCTACTCCCTCCGTTCCTAAAGATTAGCCCTTTTAGAGATTTTAACACGGACTACATATGGATGTATATATACATATTTTAAAGTGTAGATTCACTCATTTTGCACCGTATGTAGTCCGTATTAGAATCCATAAAAGGACTAATATTTAGAAATGGAGGGAGTACAAAATAAATTTCTGCTCATGCATCAAACAGTGAAGCGAAGCGAAAATCCTTGTATTGAATTAACATGTACGATGACAACCAAACAAGACATATTCGGAATAGTGTAAACTACACTGCACATAGCTCCGTGCAGTCTACCCTATCCCTCAAGGCTTGAAGCGAACCAACATGCAGGTGAGCATTGAGCCTCTTCTTCATCGTCTCTGCACTCAGGGCTTATAAACAGCTGCGAGTGCCTCTCGCTTGGCGAGGTGGGACTAGAAAAACAGCTACAGAAAGAATCAACTAAAAAACACCTGCACAAAATAAATAAGTAATTAGACGGGTCCATTGGTACCGGTTG
>NW_021213029.1:0-815 GCF_002162155.2 Triticum dicoccoides | reverse complement strand
CCCTTTAGTCCCAGTTGGTGCCACCAACCGGGACCAAAGGCCTCTTTTCAGCAGCCCAAAGTGCGGGAAGCGGCGGCCTTTGGTCCCGGTTGGTGGCACCAATCGGCACTAAAGGGGGGCATTGGTCCCGGTTTGTGCCACGAACCGGTACCAATGCACCCCTTTAATCCCGGTTGGTGGCACCAACCAGGACCAAAGGCCTTGTGCTGGAACTGGCGCGGTGCAGTGGGATGTTTAGTCCCACCTCGCAAGCCGAGAGGGCTCGACAGTGGTTTATAAGCGCTGCTGCGCTGACCACTTCGAGCACCTCTCAAATGCAGGCTTACGGGCCTAAAGTCACTTATCTTCCTGTGGGCCTACTGGGCCTCCTGCGGTCCTGAATCCTGGCCCATGGTAGGGTTTCTAGTCGTATTCAGGCCGTGGGGGCCCAGTAGGAGGCACTTTTTTGGTTTTTTGTTTTCTTTACTTATTTTTGCTAATTTTTTTCCAGTTTTTTTGTTTTGTTTTCTGCATTATTTATTTTCTTTTGTTTTTTTCTTTATTTTTAATACTTTTTTCTTTTAGTTTTAGAAAAATATAAACTTTCTGTTACTGCCATTAGTTTTCAAATTTGAAAACACTTTTTTTCTTTTGCTTTATTTATTTTGTTATTTTTCTACTTACAACAAAGTACTTATTGTTGCTATTTTTATTTTTTTCCAGTTTTTTTGTTTTGTTTTCTACATTATTTATTTTCTTTTGTTTATTGCTTTATTTTTTAATTCTTTTTTGCTTTTAGTTTTAGAAAAATTATAAACTTTCTGTTAGTGCCATTA
>NW_021213028.1:0-958 GCF_002162155.2 Triticum dicoccoides | reverse complement strand
GAGTCTTGACGACCAACACGCAAGCACACCTTGGGGTTCGACAAAAATGGAAATCTCTTTGGGACCCCAAAACGGTGAGTAATAGTCCATGAAACGGGACGGAATCAACAAAACCTGCGAGTGTTGATGAGCGACATGTAAACGCACCCAGAGGTTCGTCAATCATGGAAATCACTCCGGGACCCCAAAACAGCGAGTAATAGTCCACGAGACGGCCAGAATTAACCAAAATTGTGAGTGTTGATGACCGACACATAAACGCACCCCCGGGGTTCGTCAATCGTGGAAATCACTTCGGGACCCCAAAACTGAGTTATAGTCCAAGAAACGGGCCAGAATCGGCCAAAACTGCGAGACTTGACGACCAACATGTAAACACACATTGGGGTTCGGCAACAATGGAAATCGCTTTAGGACCCCAAAACGGTGAGTAGTAGTCCACGAAAGGGACAGAATCGAATAAAACCGCGATTGTTAATGACCGAAACATAAACGCACCAGGGGTTCGTCAATCGTGGAAATCCCTCCGGGACCCGAAACAGCGAGTTATAGTCCACAAAACGGGCAAGAATCGGCCAAAACTGCAAGTGTTGATGAACGACACGTAAGTGCATCTTTGGGTTCAACAACTATGGAAATAGCTTCGGGACCCCAAAAAGGTGAGTAATAGTCCACGAAACGGGTCAGAATTGGCCAGAACTATGAGTGTTGACGACGGGCACGTAAATGCACCCCTGGGATTGTAAATCGTGGAAATCGCTCTAGGACCCCCAAACAGTGAGTAATTGTCCACGTGACAGACCAGAAATTGGCAAAATGGTGAGTGTTGATAACCGACACATAAACGCACCCCGGGGTTCGTCAATCGTGGAAATCCCTCCGGGACCCCAAAACGGTGAGTAATAGTGCACCAAACGGACCAGAATCGGCCAAAACTGCAATTGTTGATGACCGACAC
>NW_021213027.1:0-614 GCF_002162155.2 Triticum dicoccoides | reverse complement strand
GTGAGTAATAATCCAAGATACGGGTCAGAATCGGCCAAAACTGCGAGTGTTGATGACCGACACATAAATGCACCACAGGGTTCGTTAACCATGGAAACCACTCCAGGACCCCAAAACAATGAGTAATAGTCCATGAAATGGGCCACAATTGGCCAAAACTGCAGGTGTGGATGACCGACACGTAAGCGGACCTTGGGTTTCAACAATTATGGAAATTGCTTTGTTACCCGAAAACGGTGAGTAATAATCAAAGAAACGGGCTAGAATCGGCCTAAACTGTTAGTGTTGATGACCGACACATAAATGCACCACATGGTTCGTTTACCATGGAAACCACTTCGGGACCCCAAAACAGTGAGTAATAGTCCATGAAACGGCCCAAAATCGGCCAAAACTGCCAGTGTTGATGACCGACACGTAAGCGCACCTTGGGGTTCAACAACTATAGAAATCGCTCCAGGACCCCAAAACAGTGAGTAATCCAAGAAATGGGCCAGAACTGGCCAAAACTGCCAGTGTTGATGACCGACACGTAAACGCACCACAGGGTTCGTTAACCATGGAAACCACTCCGGGACCCCGAAATAGTGAGTGGTAGTCCATGAAACGGGCCA
>NW_021213026.1:0-1182 GCF_002162155.2 Triticum dicoccoides | reverse complement strand
GTTGGAGTTGATCACAGATTATGATCTAGGGATTACCTACACCCCAGGCAAAGCCAATGTCATGGCTGATGCTCTAAGCCGTAAATCTTATTGCAACAATCTCATGTTGCAGCAAGGCCAACCACTTCTCCATGAGGAATTCTGTAAGCTTAACCTTCACATTGCTCCTTGCGGATTCCTTTCTACCCTGGTGGCGAAACCTGATCTTGAAGATCGGATTATCGCTGCTCAAAAGCAAGACACAGGAATTTCTCGGATCAAGAGAAACATTAAGAAGGGAGTGGGTGGATGTTTCTCTATGGATGATCGTGGAATTATTTTCTTTGAGAATCGCTTGGTGGTTCCCAAGAATCAACATCTGCGACAATTGATTCTTAAGGAGGCGCATGAATCCCCTCTCACGATTCATCCCGGTAGTACTAAGATGTATCAGGACCTACGCCAGAGGTTCTGGTGGACTAGGATGAAGAGAGAAACCGCTGAGTTCATTGCTAGATGTGACGTATGTCGTCGCGTTAAGGCAGAGCATCAAAGACCTGCTGGCACCCTTCAGCCTTTAGCTATTCCTGAATGGAAATGGGATAAAGTTAGTATGGACTTCATCACCGGTTTTCCCAGGACCAAGAGAGGGAATAACGCTATCTTCGTAGTCATTGATCGTCTCTCCAAAGTGGCTCACTTCCTTCCTGTTCGGGAAAATATCACTGCTAGTCAGCTTACTGACTTATATATTTCTCGAATAGTGTCACTTCATGGTGTTCCACTAGAGATCAATTCAGACCGTGGCAGTCTTTTTACTTCTCATTTCTGGGAGAGTTTCCAAACTGCCATGGGAACCCATCTTTCCTTCAGTACCGCGTTCCACCCTCAGTCAAGTGGTCAGGTGGAACGGGTCAATCAAATTCTCGAAGACATGCTCAGAGCTTGCGTTATCTCTTTCGGTATGGATTGGGAGAAATGTCTTCCTTTCGCCGAGTTTGCCTATAACAATAGCTACCAATCCAGCCTCAAGCAAGCTCCTTTTGAGGTTCTCTATGGACGAAGATGTCGAACACCTTTGAACTGGTCAGAAACCGGTGAAAGACAATTCTTTGGACCGGATATGATCCAGGAGGCAGAAGAGCAAGTTCGCATCATTCGTGAGAATTTGAAAACCGCCCAGTCTCGTCAGAAAAGTCAGTA
>NW_021213025.1:0-1230 GCF_002162155.2 Triticum dicoccoides | reverse complement strand
ATTTACATGTTTACAATATCCTGAGGAGAGACGAGTTGCTGCTGCCGTTTGTGCTTTCACTAGTTTTGCATGTGTATGGTGGTCTGAACATTGTAGATTATATCCTATTCCAACTACTTGGGCTGCTTTGAAAACTGCTATGCGTACGCGTTGGGTTCCACCATATTATCAACGTGAATTGCTTCAAAAATTGCAGCGTTTAAGACAAGGAAAAAATTCTGTAGAAGAATATTATCAGGAATTACAAACTGGCATGATTAGATGTGGTATTGTTGAGGAGAATGAAGCTATGCTTGCATGTTTTCTGGGTGGATTAAATAGAGAGATTCAGACCATTCTAGACTATAAGGAGTATACTAATATCACTCGTTTATTCCATCTTGCTTGTAAAGCTGAACGTGAAGTGCAGGATCGACAAGCATTGGGGCGAACTAACTTTTCTGCAGGCCGATCTTCATCATGGACACCACATGCATCTTCTACTTCAACTGCACCAGCACCTCCATCCGGTGCCACCTCCACCCGTGATACAAGAAAACAGGCACAACCACCATTATCTTCCAAGAGCGCACCTGCGGGTCCTGCACAGCGTTCTTCTTCTTCCATGGCATCAACAGGGCACACAAGTGATATTATTTGTCGTCGTTGTAAGGGAGGAGGTCATTATGCGAGGGAATGCAAATCTCCGCGTGTGATGATTGCTACCGCGGATGGTGGATATGAGTCCGCTAGTGACTATGATGAGGAGACATTGGCTCTTATTACACGTGAAGAACATGGTGGAGATGATTATGATCATGAGACGCAATACATGGCTCCTGAAGACGCTGACAGGTATGAATGTTTAGTTGCTCAACGTGTTTTGAGTGTGCAGGTCACACAAGCTGAGCAAAATCAGAGGCACAATTTGTTCCATACCAAGGGAGTTGTGAAGGAACGTTCTGTGCGCGTCATAATAGACGGAGGGAGCTGCAACAACTTGGCTAGCATGGAGATGGTGGAGAAGCTTTCTCTCACCACAAGACCACATCCACATCCTTACTACATCCAATGGTTCAACAACAGCGGCAAGGTTAAGGTAACACGTACTGTTCGTGTGCATTTTAGTATCTCTACATATGCTGATTATGTTGATTGTGATGTGGTAGCTATGCAAGCATGTTCCTTATTACTTGGTAGACCATGGCAATTTGATAAAAATTCTGTACACCATGGTAGAAACAATCACTA
>NW_021213024.1:0-847 GCF_002162155.2 Triticum dicoccoides | reverse complement strand
CGGTGGAGCCGGACGCAGCGGCGGACGTCATAGCAGTCGGGCGACGGCGACGGCGGGCGCGGCGGCGGCGGCGGTGGCGGCGGCGGCGGCGGCGGCGGTTTAGGGTTTTTAGGCGGAAGCGGACGTAACCTAGCGTGATACCATGTAAGACAATAGGCTTTGGGGGGAACCGGCACAACCCTCTAGGGGTGGCCTATCACATATATATATAATGAGGTGGTATACAACGTTACAATATACACATGTAAATAGAGTCTAACAAAAAAAAAAATGCTAGTCACGTATTATATATATTTTTTGACATGGAACACCATGCATTCCATTAGCTAATGGTTATGGCACAATCAGCCACCATATATAGCACACATTACTATTAGAACTGGGGATCGACGAACGATCAGACAAGAATACGAGGACACGATTTTGCTGGCCTTTTTCTCTCTTGTATTTCTTTCTCTCGGCTCAGCTTACAAGAGTACATAGGGAAGCTTTATACGCGGGTGCACATACAACGCCGCATTTAACTCCTTCTCACGCGCCCACGATCCGCATGCAACGCCTGCACCAACGACCTGCTCCTACGAGCCTGGGGCGGCTGGACTCCGCAGGCAACGCCCACGACGCGCTCACCGCGGTTGCTCGCAACAACCCGCTAACCACCTAGCTAGCTAAGCTCACGCAGAGGTTCGAGTCCCCTGGAGGTGTTGGCACGCGAGGTTTTTCAAAATGAGCGGACCGTTAGGCTCTCTTCCTGGCGACGGCCCGGGCTCCCCGCCGCGGTCGCCTTTGGCTCCGGCCACCGAGGGCTGGGAGATGGTCCGGCGCGACGCTAGCTCCTCCCCGCCGA
>NW_021213023.1:0-1023 GCF_002162155.2 Triticum dicoccoides | reverse complement strand
TGGCAATGACAGGTCATGCAGAGGAATGGGTTCAACTACCGCAGCACAAAGTAGCATTTGAATCGTTGTTGTCCTAATGCAATAACTGAGAGCAGGAGCGAGAGAGTAGGGTTTTATCGAAATGAACAAGGGGGTTTGCTTGCCTGGTAAATCAGCAAGGGAGGCACTGCTTCACAGACAGGTACTCTGGAACGTCTCCGGAGCAGGACCTATCGAGAAGGAACGGTGCCGGCAATCAAAACACAATCATATGCAACAATATGATGCATGAACATGGCATGTAGATGTGATGTTGTTTGAGCTAATGCATCTAGTAAACATTTGGTTTGAAGTCCTTTTGAACCAAAGGTTCAAATGCATTTCTAAATTAAGTCTCTTATATATGCCCTAATGTGTTTTCCCATATTCAGCATGTATAAGTTGGTTTTTCATGCATGAAACTAGTACAGATGGAAAGATTGCATTTTTCTGATAATTTTTCATATATAAATTATTTAAATCTGAGCTACGGTTGAATTGTTATGAATTTTTGAAGTTTAAATCATTTTCTGGATTTTCTGAATTATTTTAATTCCAGAAAATATATAATTGCGTCAGCATGACGTCAGCACGACGTCAGCGGTCAACTGGGCTGGTACGGTCAAACCTGACGTGTGGGACCCACACGTCAGTGACAGGGGGGTTAACAGGGGTTAATTAATTTAATTAAAAGGTTAGGGGGGGGGGTCGGGCCCACTGGTCAGCGACCCTGGGGGGTCAAACCCGGTCAACTCGCCGGCGTTTAGCCGCCGGCGAGGCCGAGCGCGGCGGAGGAAGTGCATTTGCACGTTACGGCCACCAAACGGGAGGCGGAGAGCATCTACGAGCTCCTGGGAACGAGCCGCAGCTCTTGGTGGTGATGGTTGAGCTCGGGGTGGCCGGAGACGTCGCCGGCGACGACTTTGGCGGTCGCCGGAGTTCGGGCGCCGATGAAAACGGTGCCACCGTGCACGGGAGGATCAACGGGTAGCAACTACGCGTTCT
>NW_021213022.1:0-1462 GCF_002162155.2 Triticum dicoccoides | reverse complement strand
GGCAACACAGAAGGGAACACAATCAATGCAATGCACAATATGATGCATGATCATGACATGGCAAAATGAATGTGTTTTGGGCTAATGCAACTAGCAACAGATTAAATGAAGTTGGTTTGAATACAAGATTCAAATTCAAACTCCATATGTGATTATTCAAATGCCATTTAATTGATTTGTGCTATACAGCAGCTATAAGTTGTTCTAACATGCATGAAAATGGTACAGATGGATTCCTTGAATTTTTCTGATAATTTTTCATATATAATTTATTTAATTTGGAGTTACGGTTAATTTTCTATGATTTATTGAAGTTTTAGGCATTTTCTGGAATTTCCTGAATAATATTAAATCCAGAAATGATTATGGCGTCAGCACCACGTCACAGTGACGTCAGCAGGGTCAACTGGGCGCCCCAGGTCAAACCTGACGTGTGGGGACCACACGTCAGTGACACATGAGCTAATCGCGGTCAAACCCAGCGCTAACTGAGGTTTGACCAGGGGTGGGGCCCACAGTCAGTGGCCTAGGGGGTTGATTAGGGCGTCATTAGCGCTAATTAAGCGTGCCACGTCGGCAGTCGCCGGAGTATCGCCGGTGCGACCATTCCGCACGGCGGCGCGGCTCGGATTCGAGCTAGGGGCGATGGTTTGGCGCGCGGTTTGGCTCATTGGAACGTCCGCGACGCGGCGCATCCAGCGGTGGCTGTGGCTGCGGCTGGGGTGGCCGGTAGCAGCAACTACGACGAGCGAGGCGGCGGCCGGAGCTCGGGCCAGCACGACGCGGTGGCTGCAGCGCGTTAGCCTGAGAGCAGAGGAGCGCGTCGGGACCCTGGGAACCTGGAGAGCACGCGGGAGCTACTGGAGCGAGCGGAAGAGCTCCGGGGCGCGAGGTTCGCCGGCCATGGCGATGGCCGGAGCTCGGTGCTTGCGGGGACGGCAGCTACGGCACGAGAACGAGCAGGGGGTCAGAGGGGAAACATAGAGGAGCTCACAGGGGTTGCGACGGTGGCCTCGGGGAGCTCGGGGAGACGTCGGAGGCGGCGAATCGACAGCGGCGGTCCTCGGTGGCCGAGGAGGGGGAAAACGTCGGGACGGTGCTTCGGGGCTTCTCCGGTCGCGTGAGCCGACGGGGAGGTCGAGGGAGGCACTGCGGAGCTCAGGAGCGCGTCGGGGAGGAGAGGGGGTGGCGGTGGCCGCGAGGGAGCTCGTCGGTGGCGGCGGCTCCGTTCGGTCCGGGCGAGAGAGAGGGAACAGAGGAGAGAGGGGATGCAGCGGGGGAGGAAGAGGAGCGAGGGGACACGAGGCCTCGTCGTGGCGTTGCTAGGGAGGCCGGGGAAGCAGGAGGTGGCCGGGAAGCAGGAGGTGGCCGAGGCCTCTCGGGCGCGCGCCACGCCTCGCCTCTGTTCGTCCTCCTGGCAGAGGAGGAAGAGGACAAGGGGGAGGAGGTGGGCTGGGCCGGC
>NW_021213021.1:0-741 GCF_002162155.2 Triticum dicoccoides | reverse complement strand
CTTGTTCGATAAATTCTCCCAGTCAATCTCGTCGGCTTGTGATCCTGGCATGGTTAGCAGCAATAGAAACACACAAGAATATGATCCTACAGACTACGAACAAGTGGTGGTGGTGGGTGTCACAAATCCGTCAAGCAAAACTCAAATTCTTACCAGTTCTTACCCAGCAACAGGCGGTGATCGGCAACCGTTGTAGTCAAAACTCTCAAAGCTTGGATAGAGCGATTACCAGGGAGAGTCAAACGCACGACGTAGATGTATGTGGAGCTGGGAAGGCTTATACTATGGTAGCAAAAAGGGTCAGCAATAATCAATTCAGAGATGCAAAGTTGAATAAACGCTCAACGACGGTACTGTGCTGGTCCTAGGCTAGACTGTGCTAGAGACGCGAGCCTAGAACACCAACAAAATCACGGCGCAGCACGTAAACAAGGGAAAAGCACACTCTGAAAATTTTTTTTCGCTCTTTTTTTTTGCGCTCTTTTTTTTTTGCGCTGCTTTTTTTTTTTTTGCGAAAAATCACTATAATGGCGAGTGTCTCAAAACTCTTCCTAGCTCAAACTGACAGGATGGACACGAAATTTTTCGACCAATTTTTTTTTCGACTGCCCGGACCCAAAAACTGGAAACGGGTCAAAAAAAACTTCCTATAATGGCACCTGTCTCAAAACACTCAGAAACACCTAAAAATAGGATAGCCAGAAAATTTTTCGAAAAATGCGTTTTCGAAAAATTTTGGGC
>NW_021213020.1:0-644 GCF_002162155.2 Triticum dicoccoides | reverse complement strand
GTGCACTTATGTGTCGGTCATCAACACTGACAGTTTTGGCTGATTCTGGCCCGTTTCATGTACTATTACTCACTGTTTTGGGGTTCCAGAGTGATTTCCACGATTAATGAACCCTGGGGTGCGTTTACATGTCGGTCATCAACACTGGCAATTTTGGCCGATTCTTGCCCATTTCATGGACTATTACTCGCTGTTTTGGGGTCCCGGAGTGATTTCCACGATTAATGAACACTGGGGTTCGTTTATGTGTCGGTCATCAACACTCGCATTTTGGCGAATTCTGGCCCATTTCTTGGATTATTACTCACCATTTTGGGGTCCCGAAGCGATTTCCATAGTTATTGAACCCGAAGGTGCACTTATGTGTCGGTCATCAACAATATCAGTTTTGGCCGATTTTGGCCCGTTTCATGGACTATTACTCACTGCTTTGGGGTCTGGGAGTGATTTCCACGATTAATGAACACTGGAGTGCGTTTACGTGTGGTCATCAACACTGGCAGTTTTGGCCGATTCTGGCCCCTTTCATGGATTATTACTCACCGTTTTGGGCTCCCGAAGCGATTGCCTTAGTTATTGAACCCCAAGGTGCGCTTATGTGTCGGTCATCAACACTGGCAGTTTTGGTCGATTCTGGCCCGTTT
>NW_021213019.1:0-1472 GCF_002162155.2 Triticum dicoccoides | reverse complement strand
TCTTGGATTCGACGACTTGGATAGATGCCTCAGCCTCTGTCCTAGATACGAGTAGCGGCTTTTGGGTCGAATCTGCAATGAAAACTTCCATTATCTTGGCGACTTACGGCGGCATACAGACGCATAACCCGAACTCTCGCCTCAACCTTGCTCGCGCTACTCAAACCGGCTTTCTTTATGCGGAAATTTGCAAACTTCTCGAACCCTAAAAAAGATCCCTCCAAGAACTCAACACCACCGTGCGCAAGCCCCACGGTGGGCGCCAACTGTCGTGGAATTGTCACGGCAGATGTCCTAGTGTGAGGACTTAGTCGCGAGGCCACCGCATCTATGTGGTAGCTTGAAGGGGTTGGTCGGAATCGAGAGACGCGCGGCAGATCAACACACAAGATAAGAATTTAGACAGCTTCGGGCCCCGGGAAACATCATCTGGTAATAACCCTATATGTTGTTTGTGGCTAGGTCTCATTATGATCATGAGGGGGTCACCGGAAAACCGGCTCTTTCTGTGTCTAGCCTTAGAGATTGTTTCTTCTTGCTTGTCCCTCTTTGGGGAGCACTGCCCCTCCTTATATAAGTTTGGAGAGGCGGCTTACATGTACAGTCCTAGTAAGATTAGAACTAACTTATTCTCTATTACAAGTCGGACACAAGTACGGGTCTTGTTTCCTTGTAAAGGAAATATTCCTCATGCCTTCCGTCTTAAGACGGCCCACCATAACATGAACCGGCCTACTAGGCCTTGGGCCCTTGTTGTCCGCCTGACCCACCATCGGGGCCATTATTAAGTCGCCAGGCTCATGAGTCGTCACGCCAGTGAACTGCCGGATACATGAATCGCCAATCTTCTGGCGGGTTGTCAATGAAACGCCAAGTCAGGCCGGGTCATATATCCGGCCGGGTCATACCACGGGGTATATCCCCGACAGAAGGAGTGTGATTCATTACTTGCTCAATAGATCAGCGCTACTCAGGATGAACTTGTTCCTCCATGTTTGAAGTGCATTAAACGTGAAACTGCTAATTCTTCACCTGGATGCTCAAATACTTCCATTGCTGCAAATTCTTCAACAGCCTCTGCTATCACTAATTCCTCATCTGGGGACATTGCTAGTATCACTAATGATGCAGGGCCGAAGGAATTGTATATGACAGGCATGTACAAAAGCCTCAAAGGGCATCAAGCTCTTTGTGATGTGCTTAAAAAGCAGATCCTCAACAGGAACCCTAGGAAAGAGGGTATTGCCTTTGAGAGGAAACTCAATGCTGATGAAACCTACTAAAAACCTGAGCAGTATCCCAAAACCTCATGGGTTGCCGCAAAGGGACCTTCAGTGGATCCATCTACTTTATCTGGCTTTACATGTGAATCTTCATATTCTTCTGATGAGTCAATTGACTCTAACTATAAACTGTTCAAAAATCAGAACGGTGAAGTATTTGCTAGATATGTTGGCACTAACTGCAGGAAC
>NW_021213018.1:0-649 GCF_002162155.2 Triticum dicoccoides | reverse complement strand
GAAGAAGAAGAAGAAGAAGAAGAAGAAGAAGAAGAAGAAGAAGAAGAAGAAGAAGAAGAAGAAGAAGAAGAAGAAGAAGAAGAAGAAGAAGAAGAAGAAGAAGAAGAAGAAGAAGAAGAAGAAGAAGAAGAAGAAGAAGAAGAAGAAGAAGAAGAAGAAGAAGAAGAAGAAGAAGAAGAAGAAGAAGAAGAAGAAGAAGAAGAAGAAGAAGAAGAAGAAGAAGAAGAAGAAGAAGAAGAAGAAGAAGAAGAAGAAGAAGAAGGAGAATGATAAGGAGGAGAAGGAGAAGAAGGAGAAGAAGAGGAAGAAGGAGAAGCAGAAGGAGAAGCAGGAGAAGGAGCAAGAGAAGACGGAGAAGAAGCAGAAGAAGGAGGAGAAGAAGAAGGAGGAGGAGGAGGAGAAGAAGAAGAAGAAGAAGAAGAAGAAGAAGAAGAAGAAGAAGAAGAAGAAGAAGAAGAAGAAGAAGAAGAAGAAGAAGAAGAAGAAGAAGAAGAAGAAGAAGAAGAAGAAGAAGAAGAAGAAGAAGAAGAAGAAGAAGAAGAAGAAGAAGAAGAAGAAGAAGAAGAAGAAGAAGAAGAAGAAGAAGAAGAAGAAGAAGAAGAAGAAGAAGAAGAAGAAGAAGAAGAAGAAGAAGAAGAAGAAGAAGAAG
>NW_021213017.1:0-780 GCF_002162155.2 Triticum dicoccoides | reverse complement strand
AGCGCACCTTGGGGTTCGTCAATCGTGGAAATCACTCTGAGCCCCCAAAAAAGTGAGTAATAGTACATGAAACGGGCCAGAATCGGCCAAAACTGCGAGTGTTGATGACCGACACATAAGCGCACCTTGGGGTTCGTTAATCATGGAAATCACTCCGAGACCCCAAAACAGTGAGTAATAGTACACGAAACGGGCCAGAATCTGCCAAAACTGCGAGTGTTGATGACCGACACGTAAGTGCACCTTGGGGTTCGTCAATCATGGAAATCACTAAGAGACCCCGAAGCGTGAGTAATAGTACTCAAAACGGGTCAGAATCGGCCAAAACTGCGAGTGTTGATGACCGACACGTAAGCACACCTTGGGGTTCAACAACTATGCAAATCACATCGGGACCCCAAAACGGGGAGTAATAGTCCATGAAATGGGCCCGAATCGGCCAAAACTGCGATTGTTGATGACCGACACGTAAGCGCACCTTGGGGTTCGTCAATCGTGCAAATCACTCTGAGACCCCAAAACAGTGATTAATATTCCACGAAACGGGCCAGAATCTGCCAAAACTGCGAGTGTTGATGACCGACACATAAGCGCACCTTGGGGTGCGTCAATCATGGAAATCACTCCAAGACCCCAAAACAATGAGTAATAGTCCACGAAACGGGCCAGAATTGGCCAAAACTGCGCGTGTTGATGGCCGACATGTAAGTGCACCTTGGGGTTCGTCAATCGTGGAAATCACTCTGAGACCCCAAAACACTGAGTAATAGTCCATGAAAC
>NW_021213016.1:0-1017 GCF_002162155.2 Triticum dicoccoides | reverse complement strand
CGTTCTGGATTCAGATTCGGACTGCACAGACACACCTGACTCAAAACGCACACAAGTTTTTCATACGGACTCCGAATTGGGTGATTCTTTTTTTGTTGGAAACTAGATTTCGTGCACTTTCCAACCCAATTGGAATCACCTTCAAATTCGTCCGGAGCGTTGAGTTGTGGACGAAACAATCTGATGCTGCAGCAGAATCCGAGTCAAACTACAAGTCCAAAGGTGTTACATCACCTCCACTTGGGCCCATTGGCCTTGTACGACCTAGATTTAGTTTTAGGCTGCCTTGGGACGTCCTCCCACCTCCTTGGCCGCCACCCCTTGCTCCTATATAAGTAGATCCATCTAGTAGCTTTTGCTTGGGATTTGTTTAGTTAAAAGTTAGCCATTGCAACTTCGTGTACTTCGTTTGTGTCCAACGACCAGACCAAGACCGCTTACGGATCCCCGCCTTTATCAATACTTCATATATACTCGCAATATTCAGATTGCTTTTATCATATTCTTGCTTGTTCTTCGATTGCTTGTAGGAATAGACCTTCGTGGTCAGGTTGATTGTGCTCCAGCGTGGTCAATAACCTCTCGGAGTTGGTTTAGCGATTGCTAAGGCGCAACGTCGTGCACGTTTGTAGTCGGATCGTCAAAGTCATCTTCACCAAATCGATAGTTATCATCTCATCGAAAGATCGGGACACCCCGCCTCTATCAAGTGGTATCAGTTTTCAGGTTGCTCGGTGAGAATTTCCAGTTTTTCTTAGATTAGATTTATTTTCTTACCTATTGTCCAAGAAAAAGCCACAAAAAAAAGTTAGATCTGTTCATCCTTTATCCAAGCCAGTCTGAGCCTTTGCAATTTTCTATTCATTGCTTGCATAGTTGAATTATCGGTTGCATCGTCGTGTCAGTTGCTGGTCTTAGTGTCTAGTTCCTTTAGAGTTTCGAGTTCTGTTCACATTAGTCACGCCGCCGCTGCATCATTATCCCTTCCGCCGTCCACCATCCCATCTATTAATTTCC
>NW_021213015.1:0-1656 GCF_002162155.2 Triticum dicoccoides | reverse complement strand
TATGATGATTATGATTGTGTCTCTAAGGACTAAACCCTCCGGTTTATATAGACACCGGAGAGGGCTAGGGTTTACAAGGAGTCGATTACAAAGAAGGAAATATAATATCCGGATCGCCAAGCTTGTCTTCCACGCAAAGGAAAGTCCCATCCGGACACGGGACGAAGTCTTGAGTCTTGTATCTTCACGGTCCAACAGTCCGGCCAAAGTATATAGTTCGGCTGTCCGGATACCCCATAATCCAGGACTCCCTCAGTAGCCCCTGAACCAGGCTACAATGACGATGAGTCCGGCGCGCAGTTTTGTCTTCGGCATTGCAAGGCGGGTTCCATTTGCGAATACTCCATAGTAATTACCGAACAATTAGATCGTGTCCGGATCTGCAAGATGATCTTCACATACCACCGTAGAGAGAATGATACTTCACAAGTGTAATCTGCTGACAACTTTAGACAAAGCGACATGGCACTAAGGTCGGGTCATTATTCAAACCGTTTTCCCACAACCAGCCATAGCGCATCTTGTGAGGCGATTTCCTCGGCACGTCTTGTCGAAGCAGAGATCATGTCCCCTTATCACGGGATTTCCATCAATACGGGTATGGGTAACCCAACCGCGCAATCAATCGTGGAGCTTGCGAAACAAGTTATTCTCAACAGGAAAGTGGGGGGCGCATCGTTCTTGTCACCTCTATAAAGGGATAAGGATTCCCCATTTTCACCCACGCCTTCTTCCTCGTCCGCTTATCCATTCTCACACCCTCGAGCTCCTGCGCCCCAGTTCACGCCTTCTCCGCACAGCCAAACATGTCCGGAGCAGGAGGCAAGTGGGTGGCCTCCACCGTGAAGGAGGAGCATATTGCGAAGCTTCGGGCGGCCGAATACTTGGCCGCAGACATCGCGCACCGGCTACCGGGCGAAGGGCAGGTCATTCCAACTCCGGAACCCCACGAGAGGGTCATGTTTCTCACCTACTTCGTCCGTGGACTGGGATTCCCACTTCATCCCTTCGTCCACGGGCATGTTCTACTACGGGCTAGATTTCCATGATCTAGCCCCAAATTTCGTCCTCAACATCTCGGTGTTATCGCTGTGTGCGAGGCCTTCCTCCGCATCAAGTCTCATTTCAGCTTGTGGCTATGAATCTTCTGCGTGAAGCCGAAGATCGTGAGCGGCCAGCAAGCGGAGTGCGGAGGCACCATGGTGGGCAAGATGCCCAACGTCATCTGGCTTGACGGCTCCTTCGTGGAGACCGTGAAAGGGTGGCAATCGGGGTGGTTCTACATCACCGAGCCGCACTGATGAGGACATCAATACAATTGTTACACCCACAGCCCCTGCTGCTATACATACTGGACCAATTACTAGAGCTCGTGCACGCCAACTAAATTACCAGGTACTTTCGTTTCTTGGTAATGATTCTAATGTTCATGAGAATATGATGCTGCCTAAATTGGATACATTTGTTTTGCTTACAAATGAAGGGCCTAGCTTGGAGAAGGATGAACATTGGAGCAAGAACATTGGAGAAAAATTTGGGTTAGTTCATCATATCCGAACCAATCTGAGCCTTGCATAATCTTTTTAGGGTTTTGCTTTGTTGAATTTGCAGTTGCATCGTCGTGTCTAGTTGCTGGTCTTAGAGTCTAGTCTTTTA
>NW_021213014.1:0-766 GCF_002162155.2 Triticum dicoccoides | reverse complement strand
TCTAAGTTGGCATGGTGTCATCATTTCACCCACATAGCATGTGCAAGAAAGTAGAGAGGCTTACGGCAAAAACTGGATGCACTTCGTGTACAAAACAGACAATCTCCTTCGAAGTATCAGGGTTTCATACGGAAACTCGTCTATTACAAAGGGATTTCATTTCTTTTGAACTTAGTTGAACCTCCTTGTTTTTCTGTGTTCAAAATGCACCATTCAAAGCCACATCATCAATTTACAACCCTTGCTCACTTCATCTGTTATTTTTCATGCATTTACTGATTATTTTGAGCTATAAGACCATGAAATTGAAAAGCATTTGAAATGAACTCTGATAAGGTTCTAAGTTGGCATGGTATCATCATTTCACCCACATAGCATGTGCAAGAAAGTAGAGTGGCTTACGGCAAAAACTGGATGCACTTCGTGTACAAAACAGACAATCTCCTTCGAAGTATCAGGGTTTCATACTGAAACTCGTCTCTTACAAAGGGATTTCATTTCTTTTGAACTTATTTGAACCTCCTTGTTTTTCTGTGTTCAAAATGCACCATTCAAAGCCACATCATCAATTTACAACCCTTTCTTACTTCATCTGTTACTTTTCACGCATTTACTGATTATTTTCAGCTATAAGACCATGAAATTGAAAAGCATTTGAAATGAACTCTAATAAGGTTCCAAGTTGGCATGGTATCATCATTTCACCCACATAGCATGTGCAAGAAAGTAGAGAGGCTTACGGCAAAAACTGGATGCACTTCGTGTA
>NW_021213013.1:22250-25183 GCF_002162155.2 Triticum dicoccoides | reverse complement strand
AACAACAACAACAACAACAACAACAATAGCAACAACAACAACACCAACAACACCAACAACAACAACAATAGCAACAACAACAGCAACAACAACAACAACAACAACACCAACATGTGACGCCCCCGATTTAATCGTACACTAATCATGCACGCAAATGTGTACGATCAAGATCAGGCACTCACGGGAAGATATCACAACACAACTCTAAAACATAAATAAGTCATACAAGCATCATAATACAAGCCAGGGGCCTCGAGGGCTCGAATACAAGTGCTCGATCACAGACGAGTCAGCGGAAGCAACAATATCTGAGTACAGACATAAGTTAAACAAATTTGCCTTAAGAAGGCTAGCACAAACTGGGATACAGATCGAAAGAGGCGCAGGCCTCCTGCCTGGGATCCTCCTAACTACTCCTGGATGTCGTCAGCGGCCTGCACGTAGTAGTAGGCACCTCCGGGGTAGTAGACGTCATCGACGGTGGCGTTTGGCTCCAGGCCTCCAGCATCTGGTTGCGACAACCAGGTAGAAGGGAAAGGGGAAAAGAGGGAGAAAAGCAACCGTGAGTACTCATCCAAAGTACTCGCAAGCAAGGAACTACACTACATATGCATGGGTATATGTGTAGGGAGGCCATATCGGTGGACTGAACTGCAGAATGCCTGTAATAAGAGGGGGATAGCTAATCCTGTCGAAGACTACGCTTCTGGTAGCCTCCGTCTTGCAGCATATAGAAGAGAGTAGATTGTAGTCCGCCAAGTAGCATCTCCAAGTAGCATCTCCAAGCAGCATCTCCAATAGCATCGCATAGCATAATCCTACCCGACAATCCTCTCCTCGTCGCCCTGCGGAAAAGCGATCACCGGGTTGTCTGTGGAACTTGGAAGGGTGTGCTTTATTAAGTATCCGGTTCTAGTTGTCATAAGGTCAAGGTACAACTCCAAGTCATCCTGTTACCGAAGATCACGGCTATTCGAATAGATTAACTTCCCTACAGGGGTGCACCACATAGCCCAACACGCTCGATCCCATTTGGCCGGACACACTTTCCTGGGTCATGCCCGGCCTCGGAAGATCAACACGTCGCAGCCCCACCTAGGCAAAACAGAGAGGCCAGCACGCCGGTCTAAACCTAAGCGCACAGGGGTCTGGGCCCATCGCCCATAGCACACCTGCACGTTGCGAGGGCGGCCGGAAGCAGAACTAGCCCCCTTAATACAAGAGCAGGCTTACGTTCCAATCCGGCGCGCGCCGCTCCGTCGCTGACGTCTGAAGTGCTTCGGCTGATACCACGACGTCGGGATACCCATAACTACTCCCACGTAGATGGTTAGTGCGTATAGGCTCGTAGCCAGACTCAGATCAAATACCAAGATCTCGTTAAGCGTGTTAAGTATCCGCGAACGCCGAACAGGACCAGGCCCACCTGTCTCCTAGGTGGTCTCAACCTGCCCTGTCGCTCCACCACAAAGTAACAGTCGGGGGCCGTCGGGAACCCAGGCCCACCTCTACCGGGATGGAGCCACCTGCCCCTTCAGCCCCCAACTCCGAACAGTATCACAGGTAATGTAACAGTGTAAAGTATATAGTATATGCCCGTGATCACCTCCCGAAGTGATCACAGCCCAGTAGTATAGCATGGCAGACGGACAAGAGTGTAGGGCCACTGATGGAACACTAGCATCCTATACTAAGCATTTAGGATTGCGGGTAAGGTATCAATGACTGTAGCAGCAATGACAGGCTATGCATCAGAATAGGATTAACGGAAAGCAGTAACATGCTACACTACTCTAATGCAAGCAGTATAGAGTAGAATAGGCGATATCTGGTGATCAGAGGGGGGGCTTGCCTGGTTGCTCTGGCAAGAGAGAGGGGTCGTCGGTGACGTAGTCGTACTCGGTGGCATCAGCGTCGGTCTCGTAGTCTACCGGAGAGAAGAGGGGGAAGAAATAATGAATACAGAGCAAACAAAGCACCACAAAATATATCAAGGCAATACGCAGTGTTCGGTGTGCCCTAACGCGGTAGTAGGTGATACCGGTGAAGGGGGGAAAACCCCCGGGAAAGTATTCTCGGTGTTTCGTGTTTTCGGGGAGAGGAGCCGGAGGGGGAAAGTTGCGGGTTCGATAGGTTAGGGGTGTGTGGCGGACGAACGGACCGCGTATCCGGATTCGTCTCACCGTTCTGAGCAACTTTCATGTAGAAAGTATTTTAATCCGAGTTAAGGATTAAAAGATATGATTTTCTAAAGATTTTATTAATTTCTGAAATTTAATAAATTACTTCAACATTATCCAGAATAGTAAATGATGACGTCAGCATGACATCATGCTGACGTCAGCAGTCAACTGTGCAGTTGACTGGGTCAACCACGTGTGGGGCCCACAGGTCATTGGCTGTTTAGTTAGTAGGTTAGCTAAACAGTGTCAATTAGTTTAATTAGTGGTTAGGTTAATCTAATCAGGTTTAATTAGTTTAATTAATTCTTTAACTAACTAATTAATTATCATTTTAATTATTATTTATTATTATTTATTATTTCATTTTTTTATCAATTTAATTTTTTTATATTTTTTTTGTTCTGGGGCGTGGGCCCCATCTGTCATTGTCACCGGGGGGTTCTTAGCGGGCGCGAGGGCAGTCGGATGTGGGCGCTGGGCGCCGGGTTAACGGGCGAAGCCCGGCTGGGCACTCGAGCGGGTGCGGGGGCGCCGACGGTGCCGGCCAGGTGGCTGGAGCCACACACGGGAGGCGGAACGGCGAGCGTGAGGGGAGGCGCGGGGTTGCCGAGCGCGTCGAGGACGACAACGCCCAGCAGCAGTTGCGGGCGACGCCCGGTGCCGCAGTCCTGCGGGACTCAGAGGCGGGCGAGCACGGGGCTGCGCGAGGCCGGGGCGAGATCAGGCGCGAGCGGTTGCAGGGCCAGATGC
>NW_021213013.1:13472-16673 GCF_002162155.2 Triticum dicoccoides | reverse complement strand
CAACAACAACAACAACAACAACAACAACAACAACAACAACAACAACAACAACAACAACAACAACAACAACAACAACAACAACAACAACAACAACAACAACAACAACAACAACAACAACAACAACAACAACAACAACAACAACAACAACAACAACAACAACAACAACAACAACAACAACAACAACAACAACAACAACACCACCACCACCACCACCACCACCACCACCACCACCACCACCACCACCACCAACAACAACAACAACAACAACAACAACAACAACAACATGTGACGCCCCCGATTCAATCGTACACTAATCATGCACGCAAATGTGTACGATCAAGATCAGGGACTCACGGGAAGATATCACAACACAACTCTACAAATAAAATAAGTCATACAAGCATCATAATACAAGCCAGGGAAAGCAACAATATCTGAGTACAGACATAAGTTAAACAAGTTGCCATAAGATGGCTAGCACAAACTGGGCTACCGATCGAAAGAGGCGCAGGCCTCCTGCCCGGGATCCTCCTAACTACTCCAGGTCGTCGTCAGCGGGCAGCACGTAGTAGGGCACCTCCGGTGTAGTAGGGGTCGTCGTCGACGGTGGCGTCTGGCTCCAGGGCTCCAGCATCTGGTTGCGACAACCAGGTAGAAGGGAAAGGGGAAAAGGGGGAGAAAAGCAACCGTGAGTACTCATCCAAAGTACTCGCAAGCAAGGAGCTACACTACATATGCATGGGTATATGTGTAAGGAGGCCATATCAGTGGACTGAACTGCAGAATGCCAGAATAAGAGGGGGATAACTAATCCTGTCGAAGACTACGCTTCTCGCAGCCTCCGTCTTACAGCATGTAGAAGAGAGTAGACTGAAGTCCTCCAAATAGCATCTTCAAGTAGCATCTCCAGTAGCATCTCCAAGTAGCATCTCCAGTAGCATCGCATAGCATAATCCTACCCGGCAATCCTCTCCTCGTCGCCCTGTGGAAAAGCGATCACCGGGTTGTCTGTGGAACTTGGAAGGGTGTGTTTTATTAAGTATCCGGTTCTAGTTGTCATAAGGTCAAGGTACAACTCCAAGTCGTCCTGTTACCGAAGATCACGGCTATTCGAATAGATTAACTTCCCTGCAGGGGTGCACCACATAGCCCAACACGCTCGATCCCATTTGGCCGGACACACTTTCCTGGGTCATGCCCGGCCTCGGAAGATCAACACGTCGCAGCCCCACCTAGGCAAAACAGAGAGGCCAGCATGCCGGTCTAAACCTAAGCGCACAGGGGTCTGGGCCCATCGCCCATAGCACACCTGCATGTTGCGAGGGCGGCCGGAAGCAGAACTAGCCCCCTTAATACAAGAGCAGGCTTACGTTCCAATCCGGCGCGCGCCGCTCCGTCGCTGACGTCTGAAGTGCTTCGGCTGATACCACGACGTCGGGATACCCATAACTACTCCCGCGTAGATGGTTAGTACGTATAGGCCAGTAGCCAGACTCAGATCAAATACCAAGATCTCGTTAAGCGTGTTAAGTATCCGCGAATGCCGAACAAGGCCAGGCCCACCTGTCTCCTAGGTGGTCTCAACCTGCCCTGTCGCTCCGCCACAAAGTAACAGTCGGGGGCCGTCGAGAACTCAGGCCCACCACTACCTGGATGGAGCCACCTGCCCCTTCAGCCCCCATCTCCAAACAGTATCACCAGTAATGTAACAGTGTAAAGTATATAGCATATGCCCGTGATCACCTCCCGAGGTGATCACGGCCCAGTAGTATAGCATGGCAGACGGACAAGAGTGTAGGGCCACTGATGGAACACTAGCATCCTATACTAAGCACTTAGGATTGCGGGTAAGGTATCAATGACTGTAGCAACAATGACAGGCTATGCATCAGAATAGGATTAACGGAAAGCAGTAACATGCTACGCTACTCTAATGCAAGCAGTATAGAGAAGAGTAGGCGATATCTGGTGATCAAAGGGGGGGCTTGCCTGGTTGCTCTGGCAAGAGAGAGGGGTCGTCAACACCGTAGTCGATCACAGGGGGTACTGGCAGCGGCCTCGGGATCTACCGGAAAAAGTAACGGAGGGGGAATATAATAAATAACAGAGCAATCAAAGCATAACATGACAAATGCGGTGCTAGAGGTGATCTAACGCAGGGATAGGTGATACCGGTGAAGGGGGGAAACATCCGGGAAAATATCCCCGGTGTTTTGCGTTTTTGGACAGATGAACCGGAGGTGAAATGTTGCAGGTTCACTATGCTAGGGATGCGTGGCGGACGAACGGGCTGCGTATCCGGAATCGTCTCGTCGTTCTGAGCAACTTTCATGTACAAAGTTTTTCCATCCGAGTTACGAATTATTTTATATTAATTTTCAAAGTTTTAATTCATTTTCTAATTTATTTTAATTCGAAATTAATGTTAAATTGCTAGATGTGCCCAGCACAGTGTACACAAAAATTGTACACAGGCTGACAAGTGGGACCAGGGGAACCCATTTGACCAGTCAAACTTTGACTGGTCAACAGGGGTGGGGCCCCCTGTCATTGACTGTCTAGTTAACTAACATGTTTACTTAGGCTAATTAGATAGTTAATTGGTTAATTAAGCAACATCAATTAAGTTAATTTATTAAGTTAATTAATTAATTATTCTTTTTTTATCTCTTTTTTTTAACAGGGGTGTGAGGGGGGGCCCACTGGGCAGTTGCCCATAGGGCCAAACGGGCGCGGGCGATGGATCGGGTGCGGGGCGCCAGGACGTGGCCGAACCCAACCGGGCGCCGGACAGGGGAGGGCGCCGGCTGCGGCGAAGGTAGCAGGGGCCGCGGTTGGCTGGGCGCCGGCGGTTGGCTGCCGCGGGCGGCGCCAGCAAGGGCAGGCGCGAAAGGGGGGTGGCGCCTGCGAGCGCACACGGGGAAGGTCGGAGTGGGGCGGCGAGCGGCCATGAGTGTGGCGGACGCGGCGGCCGTGGGTGGTCGCGGTTGGGGCCGGGACGGAGCTAGGCGCGCGTCGGGCGCCGTTCAGGCGCAGCGCGGGGAGGAGGAGGGGAGAGGAGGCCGGGGGCGGGCACGGAGCAGGGGAAGAGCGGAGGAGAGGCTGGGCCTCACTTGCGGTGCAGGGGAACGGGGCGGCGAGGCTTGGTGATGCGCGTCGGGGAGGAGGACGAGGAAGGCGTGCGGTCCGGCGGGGAGGCCG
>NW_021213013.1:5832-12725 GCF_002162155.2 Triticum dicoccoides | reverse complement strand
CAGTAACCGAGGTGACGTGGCATCGTTAACGCGGGATTATTGTAGCCTAATTATCCGGGCGTCACAATTCTCCTCCACTACAAGAAATCTCGTCCCGAGATTTAGGAGCGGTTATAAGGGGGAAGGGATCTGGTTTCGAAACTCTAACGATTCTTCTCGGTCATAGTTGCTCTTCTCGAAGAGGTCGATCCGTTACATTGACGTCTTTATTTCTGTGCTTCAGGTCATCATGGTGAGGTCGTCCTTTTCTTCGGGAACTCCAACGTACTTACGAATGGGTAAGGGGCAGCTCGGCTACGACAGAATGCTTATGAGAGAGACAATCTGGGGTTAACCCATGAATGAGCATAAGAGTATCTCTTGAGTTGAACCAATAAAATATGTCGAGGGTAAGGTACGAAGGTACAATAAGAGGTTCCAAGCGGATAGATAGTTTCTCGAAGTCTGAACCGGAGTGAGAAAGGGTTTCAGAGCAACGAAAGTAAGTATTGCGTCTGATACCAGAATAGAGCATTAGGAAGGTGGCCCGTGAATTAAATATGAAGCCAAGCGTGGGAAATAACCATTAGTAACAGGGCTGTACAGGAGAGTCAGGTTTTGATCCTGGTGGAACGGTGGGTTATGGGCCCACCATGTGGGTGAAAGTAGGAAGGGGGCCGACACCTTGCACGGTCACGATAGTAAGGCGTGTTAGAGGGTAGCCTATCAGTTATGTCGGCAACAACATCGATACCAAGGGCGAGGGACGAAGAGAACCATTTTCCTGCTCGTTGAACGAGGTGGACCATTAGGCAAAGTTCTCGTCCATCGGTGGTTACCGGAATGTCATCAACAAAGTAACAGGGTCTTACTGACAGAATTGTACACCGAGGTGTTTACAAAAGTAGGAGAATAATACTGCTTAGATCTCATAGATCACAAGAAAGGTTAAACCAAACAATGGAAAGGAAGATATGATTATCGGATTTAACCAGATCAATGGAAAGGAAAAATGTGTTTAAACACATTTTCCAGGGGTATATCCTTCCCAAGGACAAGCAGATGATATCCATGACAGGATAGTAGGTAGAAAACCATTTTAGGTAAGGGAAGAAAAATTTCATGACATTACCCATACAACGGTGTTTGGATAATTGATAAAGAGAAATTTAGCATTGTGCTTCAAATGTTCTTGGTGATGAACGGAGTACCACAGACATGCTTCAGGTAGCAATGATATGGTGTTTCAATCAAGGGCCCGACTTCGGATACACCAATGATCCATCAGGAGTAACTTATAAAATAAGTCCTACCCCTTCCTCCAGGAGGAATGGTTATCCTTGCAAAAGAAATCATAATGATAGGTCCTCCAGCCAGGGGGGTGCTAGGCATGACATCATGTTACCGGGTTATCAAAGGACAAACAACATAACTCCTGGAAAGTTGTCACAACCATCATATCTGACCGAGATTCAGATCCGATTGGTGTCAGGATACCTCAGACTTAGGATACCTGAGAAGAAAAGGTGCAACGCAAATTGACGAGATGACATTGTAAGATTCTCGGGGAAATGAACTATGAAGTGATTTCCGTTAACAAGAGTCCATCATTAACCCAAGGAGAGGACAAGGAGGTGTCTGGTGAACTCAATGGCAATTCACCGAGATTCCCAAAAGATGGATTTCCACCATTAAGTGAATAAGGAGATAACATTTGTCAGCTCAAATGATATAAGGAAGTATGCTCGAGGAAAACATACACAATTAAACATTGGTTGAAAGGTGCGCCCGAAATATGGGTTGGGTTGCACGACCAATGTCAGAATGGTGATGCAATAATCAATAGCCTAAGAATGAACTTTCGACCATTAACTTCAAAGAGATAGGGTTGCTAGAAGGAAAGAATCCAAACAACACCGTTCACTTGTTGGTATTAACACGGGGACCAAGAAAGAATGGTGATGGTGAGAAGTATTTCTATGTCAAGAATTCTCAAGAGGTGGAACAAATCTCAGAACATTCTTGACATAAAGGATGGTAATACTCCAAGGTAAAGAAGAACAACTGCTGGATAGCAAGGAACTCAAGGTATAACACCAAACAAGAACAAGCTTGTGTTGGTGGGAGGGCAATAAAGTGGTCGACGATAATACAATTCATCGAGGGCAAGGATGGTATTTCTCATCATGCATTTAATTGATATCCTGGATGAGCTCAGAATGTTGATGATCACGACACCTTTGTCGCGAGAGTTCATGAAGATGTAATCGATCGGTGACGACATCAAGTCAAGTAATGATGAAGTGAAAGGTTATTGGAACCAAAGGTACGACACAAACTCGAAACCAAGCTTGTTGTTCAAGGCGAATTGATATGACGATTAGGATCGACGCAAGGTTAGTTCATCGTCGAAAATTGGTGCTCCGAGAATAAGGACCAGGTAGCACAGTTAGAATCGTCATGACAATGATATAGCCAAACAGGCTAGGAATGGCGTGATCGGGTACAAACTCGTACTTATAGAAGCTTACTGAAGAGTTGTTGAACCGTAGAGCGGACTCGGTTCAGTTATCGGTGTCTTTGAGTGTTCAATAACTCAGAGCCCGCGAAAAATTGGAATCAGTGGGAAGGTAGCACTTGATGAAGAACTCATAAAACGTTATGCAGTTCCATGATAATCTCGAGATACCAGGGGGTAATACTCGACACAAGATCAAAGTAAAGGTTGGTCTGGTGTATTGATCCATAGAAGACAATTGTTTTAACTTGTCCGAGAAATGAGATCAAAGAAGAACAATCATGGTCGGAACCACGGTTGCAAGGGATCAATTCACAGATACCATAGGTTAGTTATCAAGGAAATAGTTATTGTTACAAGAAGCTTTCATGATAGGATATATATCGCGTCCATGGGCATGAACACAAAGTTCAAGGTCGACTCCCACTTCTCCAATGCATAACCTTTCATTCACTTCTCACGTTCGATGAAGTTGCAGTGTTGAAATTTTATCTGGTGAAGCACCAGAAGAGTATGACTCGTGAAAACTTTCGGGTTCACACGGTTTAGAGAAGGCATATGTTCAACCCATAGGGGTTTCTTAGAAACATATACCACAAGTTTCAAGAGTAATTAACACAAGCCCGAAAGCGGAGCATGGTTGGCCAAGCAGAGGATACAACTTAACAAGGGCATCATGTATAAGGGGAAGAACTCACAAAGTGTTCAAATGTGAAGGACACTGTCGGATAACAATCCAACAAAGGACTTGATAGTCCACAAAGGATCTGATATGAGTATCGGTACTCAACCAGAAGAGGAAGGAATGCAAATGCAACAGGTTATGGAATCATCTGAATAATTCAAAGCTTAAATAAAAAGGAATTATGATTTCCTCAACAAAGGATCAGAAGCAGACGTTCTGATCAAGGATGGATCAATTGAATATACCAGAGGCACAATCGACAACAGATAGTTTGGTCGAGAACCAGCTCATGTTTGAAAGACGTCTGAGCTGGAGAGATAATTTAAAAGGATCAACTGATGATTACTTGCATTCGCCACATATTGAGTCAACAGACTCAAAATGATAATGACAAGGAATGTCAATAAGATTTCTATACTTATGGGATTAATCATAATGAAAGCAAACAAGAAATTCCAGAGCAATAGGTTGCTGAGGATTTTTGGAATATCGGGTGGTATTTCGAAGACTTTTGTGTAACACATGAACAACTGGGGGATGGGCGGATACTCGATAAATGCGAGAATTAACCGTAGGGGTATTCAAGTGACAAGAACAGCAAGGCAGTAAGCTCAAGGGATTATCGAAACCACGACGAGTTTTTCAGGGTATCTTGTAATAACAGGACCACTGGGGTTGAATGTAAGAATAACAAATGCAAGTAGTTATCCATAAGGGTTTGCGGTGGAAGGTGAATTGCAAACGCGATGAACACAAGTTCTCGGGTTAACAGCGGAGAGTATCTTCAGGGTCTTCTGGTGCAGCAGACGATCATCAGTAATAAGGGGCTCTCCGGGTGAAAACGATAACGAGATCCTAATGTTAGATTTAGTAAAATTCATTTAACCCGAATAGAAGAGATGTCAGAGTCCAGAGTATAGGTCGAGGAATAAAAGATCCTAATACCACCCAATGGCGACGTGGGCCCATGGGCCACACAGCCAAGTTAGTAAAAGTTTTGTAAAGTCTAGACTCGACTTCGGCCAAGGAGTGTGGAAGGGGGATTCCTACAGGCAGTCGGCTCTGATACCAACTTGTGACGCCCCCGATTCAATCGTACACTAATCATGCACGCAAATGTGTACGATCAAGATCAGGGACTCACGGGAAGATATCACAACACAACTCTACAAATAAAATAAGTCATACAAGCATCATAATACAAGCCAGGGGCCTCGAGGGCTCGAATACAAGTGCTCGATCATAGACGAGTCAGCGAAAGCAACAATATCTGAGTACAGACATAAGTTAAACAAGTTGCCATAAGATGGCTAGCACAAACTGGGCTACCGATCGAAAGAGGCGCAGGCCTCCTGCCTGGGATCCTCCTAACTACTCCAGGTCGTCGTCAGCGGGCAGCACGTAGTAGGGCACCTCCGGTGTAGTAGGGGTCGTCGTCGACGGTGGCGTCTGGCTCCAGGGCTCCAGCATCTGGTTGCGACAACCAGGTAGAAGGGAAAGGGGAAAAAGGGGAGAAAAGCAACCGTGAGTACTCATCCAAAGTACTTGCAAGCAAGGAGCTACACTACATATGCATGGGTATATGTGTAAGGAGGCCATATCAGTGGACTGAACTGCAGAATGCCAGAATAAGAGGGGGATAACTAATCCTGTCGAAGACTACGCTTCTCGCAGCCTCCGTCTTACAGCATGTAGAAGAGAGTAGACTGAAGTCCTCCAAATAGCATCTTCAAGTAGCATCTCCAGTAGCATCTCCAAGTAGCATCTCCAGTAGCATCGCATAGCATAATCCTACCCGGCAATCCTCTCCTCGTCGCCCTGCGGAAAAGCGATCACCGGGTTGTCTGTGGAACTTGGAAGGGTGTGTTTTATTAAGTATCCGGTTCTAGTTGTCATAAGGTCAAGGTACAACTCCAAGTCGTCCTGTTACCGAAGATCACGGCTATTCGAATAGATTAACTTCCCTGCAGGGGTGCACCACATAGCCCAACACGCTCGATCCCATTTGGCCGGACACACTTTCCTGGGTCATGCCCGGCCTCGGAAGATCAACACGTCGCAGCCCCACCTAGGCAAAACAGAGAGGCCAGCACGCCGGTCTAAACCTAAGCGCACAGGGGTCTGGGCCCATCGCCCATAGCACACCTGCACGTTGCGAGGGCGGCCGGAAGCAGAACTAGCCCCCTTAATACAAGAGCAGGCTTACGTTCCAATCCGGCGCGCGCCGCTCCGTCGCTGACGTCTGAAGTGCTTCGGCTGATACCACGACGTCGGGATACCCATAACTACTCCCGCGTAGATGGTTAGTGCGTATAGGCCAGTAGCAGACTCAGATCAAATACCAAGATCTCGTTAAGCGTGTTAAGTATCCGCGAATGCCGAACAAGGCCAGGCCCACCTGTCTCCTAGGTGGTCTCAACCTGCCCTGTCGCTCCGCCACAAAGTAACAGTCGGGAGCCGTCGGGAACTCAGGCCCACCACTACCTGGATGGAGCCACCTGCCCCTTCAGCCCCCATCTCCAAACAGTATCACCAGTAATGTTACAGTGTAAAGTATATAGCATATGCCCGTGATCACCTCCCGAGGTGATCACGGCCCAGTAGTATAGCATGGCAGACGGACAAGAGTGTAGGGCCACTGATGGAACACTAGCATCCTATACTAAGCATTTAGGATTGCGGGTAAGGTATCAATGACTGTAGCAACAATGACAGGCTATGCATCAGAATAGGATTAACGGAAAGCAGTAACATGCTACGCTACTCTAATGCAAGCAGTATAGAGAAGAGTAGGCGATATCTGGTGATCAAAGGGGGGGCTTGCCTGGTTGCTCTGGCAAGAGAGAGGGGTCGTCAACACCGTAGTCGATCACAGGGGGTACTGGCAGCGGCCTCGGGATCTACCGGAAAAAGTAACGGAGGGGGAACATAATAAATAACAGAGCAATCAAAGCATAACATGACAAATGCGGTGCTAGAGGTGATCTAACGCAGGGATAGGTGATACCGGTGAAGGGGGGAAACATCCGGGAAAATATCCCCGGTGTTTTGCGTTTTTGGACAGATGAACCGGAGGTGAAATGTTGCAGGTTCACTATGCTAGGGACACGTGGCGGACGAACGGGCTGCGTATCCGGAATCGTCTCGTCGTTCTGAGCAACTTTCATGTACAAAGTTTTTCCATCCGAGTTACGAATTATTTTATATTAATTTTCAAAGTTTTAATTCATTTTCTAATTTATTTTAATTCGAAATTAATGTTAAATTGCTAGATGTACCCAGCACAGTGTACACAAAAATTGTACACAGGCTGACAAGTGGGACCAGGGGAACCCATTTGACCAGTCAAACTTTGACTGGTCAACAGGGGTGGGGCCCCCTGTCATTGACTGTCTAGTTAACTAACATGTTTACTTAGGCTAATTAGATAGTTAATTGGTTAATTAAGCAACATCAATTAAGTTAATTAATTAATTATTCTTTTTTATCTCTTTTTTTTAACAGGGGTGTGAGGGGGGGCCCACTGGGCAGTTGCCCATAGGGCCAAACGGGCGCGGGCGATGGATCGGGTGCGGGGCGCCAGGACGTGGCCGAACCCAACCGGGCGCCGGACAGGGGAGGGCGCCGGCTGCGGCGAAGGTAGCAGGGGCCGCGGTTGGCTGGGCGCCGGCGGTTGGCTGCCGCGGGCGGCGCCAGCAAGGGCAGGCGCGA
>NW_021213013.1:0-704 GCF_002162155.2 Triticum dicoccoides | reverse complement strand
ACAACAGCAGCAACAACAACAACAATAGCAGCAGCAACAACAACAGCAGCAACAACAACAAGAACAACAACAACAGCGACAACAACAACAACAACAACAACAACAACAACAACAACAACAACAACAACAACAACAACAACAACAACAACAACAACAACAACAACAACAACAACAACAACAACAACAACAACAACAACAACAACAACAACAACAACAACAACAACAACAACACCACCACCACCTGAAGGAAATATGCCCTAGAGGCAATAATAAAGTTATTATTTATTTCCTTATAATCATGATAAATGTTTATTATTCATGCTAGAATTGTATTTACCGGAAACATAATACATGTGTGAATACATAGACAAACAGAGTGTCACTAGTATGCCTCTACTTGACTAGCTCGTTAATCAAAGATGGTTATGTTTCCTAACCATGAACAATGAGTTGTTATTTGATTAACGAGGTCACATCATTAGTAGAATGATCTGATTGACATGACCCATTCCATTAGCTTAGCACCCGATCGTTTAGTATGTTGCTATTGCTTTCTTCATGACTTATACATGTTCCTATGACTATGAGATTATGCAACTCCCGTTTACCGGAGGAACACTTTGGGTACTACCAAATGTCACAACGTAACTGGGTGATTATAAAGGAGTACTACAGGTGTCTCCAATGGTCGATGTTGGGTTGGC
>NW_021213012.1:0-1056 GCF_002162155.2 Triticum dicoccoides | reverse complement strand
GCTACTATGATAGTAAGCACCGTGATTTGACTTTCGAGATTGGAGATCATGTTTACCTCCGCGTCTCTCCTATGAAAGGTACTCGTCGCTTCGGTATCAAAGGGAAGCTTGCCCCTAGATACGTGGGACCTTTCAAGATTGTCAGCAAGAGAGGCGACCTCGCCTATCAACTCGAGCTTCCTTCAAACTTTGCAAATGTTCATGATGTGTTCCATGTCTCTCAGCTTCGAAAGTGCTTCAAGACTCCTGACCGCACCGTCAACTTCGAGGACATTGAGCTCCAAGAAGATCTCTCTTATCGTGAGCACCCAGTTGCTATTCTTGAAGAGACTGAACGCAAGACTCGCAACAAGTCAATCAAATTTCTCAAAGTTAAGTGGTCTCACCATTCCGACCGTGAAGCCACCTGGGAACGAGAGGATCACCTCCGTTCTGAGTACCCGGAGTTCTTTCAGTCCTAGATCTCGGGACGAGATCTTTTCGTAGTGGTGGAGTGTTGTAACGCCCCAGATATAATTTCCATATTTGTATCCAACTCTTGCCGTCTCCGGCGCTAAGTTATATTTATTTCTCGGGTTCGGGTCTTTGTCTCCGTGTGTTGTTTTCTTTTTCATGCATCTCTTATCATGTCATCTCGTGCATTGCATTTGCATACATGTTCATCTCATGCATTCGAGCATTTTCCCCGTTGTCCGTTTTGCATTCCGGCGCTTCGTTCTCCTCCGGTGGTCATCTCTAGCTTTCTTTCGTGTTTGGGAATTAAACATTTCCGGATTGGACCGAGACTTGCCAAGCGGCCTTGGTTTACTACCGGTAGACCGCCTGTCAAGTTTCGTATCATTTGGACTTCGTTTGATACTCCAACGGTTAACCGAGGGACCGAAAAGGCCTCGTGTGTGTTGCAGCCCAACACCCCCCAAATTTGGCCCAAAACCCACCAAACTCTGCTCCATGCCCTAGAGCGTTCGATCACGATCGTGTGGGCGAAAACCGCACCTCATTTGGACTCTCCTAGCTCCCTCTATGCCTATATATAGACCCCCTCCTCCAAATCCC
>NW_021213011.1:0-1125 GCF_002162155.2 Triticum dicoccoides | reverse complement strand
GGAAATCGTAATACACGTGTGAATACTTAGACCACACTATGTCCCTGGTAAGCCTCTAGTTGACCAGCTCGTTGTGATCAACAGATAGTCATGGTTTCCTGACTATGGACATTGGATGTCGTTGATAACGGGATCACATCATTAGGAGAATGATGTGATGGACAAGACCCAATCCTAAGCATAGCATAAAAGATCGTGTAGTTCGTTTTGCTAGAGCTTTGCAAGTGTCAAGTATCTCTTCCTTCGACCATGAGATCGTGTAACTCCCGGATACCGTAAGAGTGCCTTGGGTGTATCAAACGTCACAACGTAACTGGGTGACTATAAAGGTGCATTACAGGTATCTCCGAAAGTAGCTGTTGGGTTGACACGGATCGAGACTGGGATTTGTCACTCCGTATGACGGAGAGGTATCTCTGGGCCCACTCAGTAATGCATCATCATAATGAGCTCAATGTGACCAAGCTGTTGGACACGGGATCATGCATTACGGTACGAGTAAAGTGACTTGCCGGTAACGAGACTGAACAAGGTATTGGGATACCGACGATCGAGTCTCGGGCAAGTAACGTACCGATTGACAAAGGGAATTGCATACAGGGTTTGATCGAATCCTCGACATAGTGGATCATCCGATGACAACATCGAGGAGCATGTGGGAGCCATCATGGGTATCCAGATCCCGCTGATGGTTATTGACTGAGAGCGTCTCGGTCATGTCTGCATGTCTCCCGAACCCGTAGGGTCTACACACTTAAGGTTCGGTGACGCTAGGGTTATGAAGATATGTATATGCAGAAACCCGAATGTTGTTCGGAGTCCCGGATGAGATCCCGGACGTCACGAGGAGTTCCGGAATGGTCCGGAGGTAAAGAATTATATATAGGAAGTGCTGTTTCGGGCATCGGGACAAGTTTCGGGGTTATCGGTATTGTACCGGGACCACCGGAAGGGTCCCGGGGGTCCACCGGGTGGGGCCACCTGTCCCGGGGGCCACATGGGCTGTAGGGGGTGCGCCTTGGCCATCATGGGCCAAGGGCACCAGCCCCTATAGGCCCATGCGCCTAGGGTTTCCCCCTAGGAGGAGTCCTAGTGGTGGAAGGCACCCCTAGGTGCCTTGGGGGG
>NW_021213010.1:0-1170 GCF_002162155.2 Triticum dicoccoides | reverse complement strand
ATCTGATGCTCAATCCCTCGAATAGGCGGTAATCCCGGTGGCACGTCTTGTGGAAAAACGTCAGGAAACTCCTGCAAAATGTTAGTGACAGCAGGAGGCAAAGAGGAAGGCACGTCCTCGAATGAAAATAATGCCTCTTTGCACACAAAAGCATAGCAAACAGATTTGCTGAAATCTAGCTCATCAATATCAGATTTGGTGGCAAATAAACATGCACTTTTCAATTTAATTTCAGAAGCAACACTAGATGGTTTATTATTAGGCTTCATTTGTTGCTCAAATTCTTTTGCCACAATCTGATTTTCACTCTTATTCTTCTCCTGTTGTGCTTTATTAGCTCTATTAATATCATCTTTCAACATGGAATCAGGAGTCATAGGAAGCAAAGTAATATTTTTATCCTTATGAACAAGAGTATAGTGATTGTTTCTACCATGGTGTACAGAATTTTTATCAAATTGCCATGGTCTACCAAGTAATAAGGAACATGCTTGCATAGGTACCACATCACAATCAACATAATCAGCATATGTAGAGATACTAAAATGCACACGAACAGTACGTGTTACCTTAACCTAGCCGCTGTTGTTGAACCATTGGATGTAGTAAGGATGTGGATGTGGTCTTGTGGTGAGAGAAAGCTTCTCCACCATCTCCATGCTAGCCAAGTTGTTGCAGCTCCCTCCGTCTATGATGACGCGCACAGAACGTTCCTTCACAACTCCCTTGGTACGGAACAAATTGTGCCTCTGATTTTGCTCAGCTTGTGTGACCTGCACACTCAAAACACGTTGAGCAACTAAACATTCATACCTGTCAGCGTCTTCAGGAGCCATGTATTGCGTCTCATGATCAGAATCATCTCCACCATGTTCCTCACGTGTAATAAGAGCCAAAGTCTCCTCATCATAGTCACTAGCGGACTCATATCCACCATCCGCGGTAGCAATCATCACACGCGGAGATTTGCATTCTCTCGCATAATGACCTCCTCCCTTACAACGACGACAAATAATATCACTTGTGTGCCCTGTTGATGCCATGGAAGAAGAAGAACGCTGTGCAGGCCCCGCAGGTGCGCTCTTGGCAGATAATGGTGGTTGTGCCTGTTTTCTTGTATCACGGCTGGAGGTGGCACCGGATGGAGGTGCTGGTGCAGTTGAAGTAGAA
>NW_021213009.1:0-945 GCF_002162155.2 Triticum dicoccoides | reverse complement strand
CCTAGATTAGATTTATTTTCTTACCTATTGTCCAAGAAAAATCCACAAAAAAGAGTTAGATCTATTCATCCTTTGTCCAAGCCAGTCTGAGCCTTTGCAATTTTCTTTTTATTGCTTGCATAGTTGAATTATCGGTTGCATCGTCGTGTCGAGTTGCTGGTCTTAGTGTCTAGGTCGTTTAGAGTTTCGAGTTCTGTTCACATTAGTCACGTCGCCGCTGCATCATTATCCCTTCCGCTGTCCACCACCCATCCATCAATTTCCTCCACGTGCTACCCACCGTTCATTGTCATAATCATAGTTGAGATCGTTCCCATCTTCGCTTGATCCAATCTATATCTTATCTAGTTTGTTTTGGAAAGAGGGAGAGAGAAAAAAAAAGATAGAGAAAAAAAACGAGAGAAAAAAAAGTAAAAAAAAAGTCAGAGAAAAAAAAGGAAAAGAAAAAAAGTGTGAGAAAAAAAGAGAGGAGAAAAAAAACAAAATTCGGATCTATCTAGACTCAATCTCGTAGTTGAATTCGGATTGGAATCTGTTTTGTGCACTGTTCAGTGAAACAGGCATAACTTCCTCATATGAAGTCTGTTTTGGCTCCGCGAGTACTCAAATGAAAGCTAGCGACGAGCCGCATCTAAATAGTTGCAGAAGCTAGTTCAGTATTTGGCACCTCAACATCAGCTTCTAAATAGGTCTACTGCTATTGTGATCTTCACTTATATCTTGCTGTCCAGAGCTACTTCATTTCCTTTATTGATGCTAGTTGTGCTACGACGTGACCTCATTAGTGTTCTAGGCTCGCGTCTCTAGTTTGGTCTAGCCTAGGACCAGCACAGTACCGTCGTTGAGCGTTTATTCAACATTGCATCTTTGAATTGATTATTGCTAATCTTTTGCTACCATATATAGCCAACCCAGCTCCACATATTTCTACACCGTGTATACGTA
>NW_021213008.1:0-954 GCF_002162155.2 Triticum dicoccoides | reverse complement strand
AGTTTTCCTAGATTAGATTTATTTTCTTACCTATTGTCCAAGAAAAATCCACAAAAAAGAGTTAGATCTATTCATCCTTTGTCCAAGCCAGTCTGAGCCTTCGCAATTTTCTTTTTATTGCTTGCATAGTTGAATTATCGGTTGCATCGTCGTGTCGAGTTGCTGGTCTTAGTGTCTAGGTTGTTTAGAGTTTCGAGTTCTGTTCACATTAGTCACGTCGCCGCTGCATCATTATCCCTTCCGCTGTCCACCACCCATCCATCAATTTCCTCCACGTGCTACCCACCGTTCATTATCATAATCATAGTTGAGATCGTTCCAATCTTCGCTTGATCCAATCTATATCTTATCTAGTTTGTTTTGGAAAGAGGGAGAGAGAAAAAAAAAAGATAGAGAAAAAAAATGAGAGAAAAAAAAAGTAAAAAAAAAGTCAGAGAAAAAAAAAGGAAAAGAAAAAAAGTGTGAGAAAAAAAGAGAGGAGAAAAAAAACAAAATTCGGATCTATCTAGACTCAATCTCGTAGTTGAATTCGGATTGGAATCTGTTTTGTGCACTGTTCAGTGAAACAGGCATAACTTCCTCATATGAAGTCTGTTTTGGCTCCGCGAGTACTCAAATGAAAGCTAGCGACGAGCCGCATCTAAATAGTTGCAGAAGCTAGTTCAGTATTTGGCACCTCAACATCAGCTTCTAAATAGGTCTACTGCTATTGTGATCTTCACTTATATCTTGCTGTCCAGAGCTACTTCATTTCCTTTATTGATGCTAGTTGTGCTACGACGTGACCTCATTAGTGTTCTAGGCTCGCGTCTCTAGTTTGGTCTAGCCTAGGACCAGCACAGTACCGTCGTTGAGCGTTTATTCAACATTGCATCTTTGAATTGATTATTGCTAATCTTTTGCTACCATATATAGCCAACCCAGCTCCACATATTTCTACACCGTGTATACGTA
>NW_021213007.1:0-1010 GCF_002162155.2 Triticum dicoccoides | reverse complement strand
CGATTTCCATGGTTGTTGAACCCCATGGTGCGCTTACGTGTCGATCATCAACAATCGCAGTTTGGGCCGATTTTGCCCCGTTTCTTGCACTATTAATTAGATTTGGGCGTCCCGCAGTGATTTCCACGATTGACGAACTCCGTGGTGCGTTTACATGTCAGTCATCAACACACAATTTTGGTCGACTCTAGTCCATTTCATGCACGATTATTCACCATTTTGGCGTCCCAGAGCGATTTCCATGATTGATAATTCCCGGGGTGCGTTTGCGTGTCTGTCCTCAACACTCACAGTTTGGGCCAATTCTGACGCGATTCGAGGACTATTACTCAACATTTAGGGGTCCCGAAGCCATTTCCATAGTTGTTGAACCCCAAAATGCGTTTACGTGCCGGTCATGAACACTCACAGTTGTGGCCGATTCTGGCCCGTTTCGTGGACTATTACTCACTGTTTGGGGTCCCGGTGTGACTTGCGCAATTAACAAACCCCCGGGTGCGTTTACGTGTCGATCATGAACACTCGCAGTTTCGGCCGATTTGGGCTCGTTTTGTGGCACTCGCAGTTTTGGCCGATTCTGGCCCGTTTCATGGACTATTACTCACAGGTTTGGGGTCCCGGAGTGCTTTCCTTGATTAACAAACCCCGGGGTGCGTTTACGTATCGGTCATCAACACGCATGGTTTTTGTCGATTCTGACTCGTTTCGTGGACTATTACTCACCGTTTTGGGGTCCCGAAGAGATTTCCATAGTTGTTGAACCCCGAGGTGCGCTTACATGTATGTCATCAACAATCGCAGTTTGGGCCGAATTTTGGCCCATTTCCTGGACTATTACTTAGTTTCGGGGGTCCTGGAGTGATTTCCACAATTTACGAACCCCGTGGTGCGTTTACGTTTCGGTCATCAACACTCACAATTTTGGCCGATTCTGGTCCGTTTCGTGCACTATTACTCGCCGCTTTGGGGTCCCAGAGCGATTTCCATGGTTGTTGAACTCCAAGGTGCAC
>NW_021213006.1:0-851 GCF_002162155.2 Triticum dicoccoides | reverse complement strand
TGGGGCGGGCGGGAAGCCAGGCGGGAAGGCGGGCGCCGCCGGCTGGGGCGGCGTCGGGCGGGGCGGTGGCGGGGCCAAACCCCCGCGGGTGCCGGCGACGAGGGCGGTGTGGGTCGCGCGCGTCCGTGCCACCCGCATCCGGCGCTCCTCTAGCTTGAGGTACGCGACCACCTTGGCGACGGTGGGCTCCGGGATGAGGGTGAGGTTGGAGGCGGCGTTCCCGAAGTCCTCGTTGAGGCCGCTGGAGAGGGTGCTGATGAGGAGCTCGTCGCCGATCTTTTCCCCCAGATCACGGAGCTCATCGGCGAGCTTCTTGAGGCGCATGCAAAAATCATTGATGGACGAGTCAAGTTGCTGGCACCCGTAAAACTCACCATAGAGGAGGACCTTGCGCTGCATCCGATTGTCGGTGAAGAGGCCGTTGAGCTTGGTCCAGACCGCATAGGCGTCGTCCTCGTCGTTCACCACGGTGTGGAAGATGTCGCTGGAGATGGTGAGATAGAACCAACGGATGATGGTGGCGTCGAGGATCATCCACTCCTCGTCGTTGATCATGAGCGCCGAGTCCACGGTGCCGTCCACGTGGCCGTGTAGGAGGTACTCACGGAACACAAGCAAAAAGTACCGCTTCCAAGCGGAGTAGGAGGCGGTGGTGTGATCAAGCTTGACCGGGACGCGCTCATGGATGTTGAGGTCGCGGACGAGGGTGACATCGGGACCGGCGAACGGGTTGGAGACGGTGGAGGAGGAGGAACTCATGGTGGTTCGGCTCGGGTGGTAGGGTGCGGCGCGGGTTAAGGGAGAGAGGGGGTAGGGCGCGGCGCGGGGGAGAGGGAGGGTCGCGGCGCGGG
>NW_021213005.1:0-1001 GCF_002162155.2 Triticum dicoccoides | reverse complement strand
TACAGTATTATCGAGGAATATGGTGGCAGGGGGCACCGCACACGGCTAAGGAATCGATCACGTGGATCAACTTGTGTCAACTTGTGTGTTTAGAGGTGCCCCTGCCTCAGTATATAAAGGAGCCAAGGGGGGAGGGTGCGCCGGCCAGGAGGAGGAGGCGCAGGAGGAGTCCTACTCCTACCGGGAGTAGGACTCCCCTCCAATCCTATTCCAACTAGGATTCCCAAGGGGGAAAGAGGGAGAGGGGTGGCCGGCCACCTCTCCTAGTCCTAATAGGACTAGGAGAAGGGAGGAGGCGCGCAGCTCCCTTGGGCTGCCCCTTTCTCCTTTTCACTAAGGCCCATGAAGGCCCATGTGGTTCCCGGGGGGTTCCGGTAACCTCCCGGTAACCCGGTAAAATCCCGATTTCACCCGGAACACTTCCGATGTCCAAACATAGGCTTCCAATATATCAATCTTTATGTCTCGACCATTTCGAGACTCCTCGTCATGTCCGTGATCACATCCGGGACTCCGAAAATTCTTCGGTACATCAAAATGCATAAACTCATAATATAACTGTCATCGTAACCTTAAGCGTGCGGACCCTACGGGTTCGAGAACAATGTAGACATGACCGAGACATGTCTCTGGTCAATAACCAATAGCGGGACCTGGATGCCCATATTGGCTCCTACATATTCTACGAAGATCTTTATCGGTCAGACCGCATAACAACATACGTTGTTCCCTTTGTCATCGGTATGTTACTTGCCCGAGATTCGATCGTCGGTATCCAATACCTAGTTCAATCTCGTTACCGGTAAGTCTCTTTACTCGTTCCGTAATACATCATCTCACAACTAACATATTAGTTGTAATGCTTGCAAGGCTTATGTGATGTGTATTACCGAGAGGGCCCAGAGATACCTCTCCGACAATCGGAGTGACAAATCCTAATCTCGAAATACGCCAACCCAACATCGACCATTGGAGACACCTGTAGTACTCCTTTATAATCA
>NW_021213004.1:0-6130 GCF_002162155.2 Triticum dicoccoides | reverse complement strand
TTGAGCTAGTCAACGGGGCTATCTAGGCTTTGACTGAGTATAACTAATTTTTAACTAATAGAAAAAAATTGAAACCTTCCCCGTTTGTCGTTTTATAAGACACACTAACGAGGAAAAACACCAAACTTGGTATACGAAAACTATCAAAAAAAAACCTAGGTGGCACGATCGAGGTCAAATGAGCACCATTAATTTAAAATAAAAATAAAAATATATAAAACATGCGCACAATGTTGTCTTATGTGACATGTTACCAACTAAAAATCATAAACTTGGTCTATGGACATTTTCATGAAAAAACCTTCACAAATATGAGCTATCACGTACAACATTGCAGAGAGTTCAAGGAGAGGAGGTAGGGTTCCCTTAGGTTTTTAAAAATTAAAAAAATTAAAAAATTTACCCAAGCTTGATTTCAAAGTGAATAAGAAGGATCTGAACTTAGTTTTCCATTTTCATATTTTAAACATGTTTTTAGTGGTTTCCTATTAAAGCATATTTTTTCAAAAACAAAATGTAAAAATATGAAGATTAATTCAATAAATAGTGAGACTTCGAATCTACACTATATAGATTGAATAGGTGTTAATAAAAAATATTTGGCTCATTTGGAGTAGGTCCAAAAAAACTTGATTACAAATGGAGCTCATTTGGAGCATATTTCTCATGACTATAAGTTTTACCACGCAAAAGAGATTAGATTGGTCACCTAACGTTTATAATAATTCAGCAAACTTTTCAACATCACACCACATGCAATGGACTTCAAGTGTTGGTTCAAATTCAAATTTTGCCTCAAATTCAAATTAGAATATTTGATCTGTTATTGGAATATTTGATCTGTTATTGAAATACTTGATCAAATGATGGACTATCTTCATTCAAATATTGTTTTTTTGCTCTGTTATTGGAATATTTGATCAAATGATGGGCTATTTGCTCTTTTTGCTTATTCTTTGCAGCATGTCTGATCAGTGAAGGAACATTGAAGTAGTATGTGTGATCATTGCAGCACCTAAACTTATAGCTCACACCATCTAAACATAACATACCATACAGCACAGGCAAATTTAAGGACAGGCAAATATAGATAGCATAATAAATTAATACCATAGATCACACACAAAGTTTAGATACCACGACACAAAGTTTACCAAACAGCCACATTCAGTTTACCAAAAGTAAATATAAAACATCATCACATCACACTGGAGTCAGGGCCTTTGCGAGGGCAGCATGCTGCCCCCTGATCTTGTAGTCCTCCCTGCGAATCGCTACATCCTCTACATGATACACAAGGTGATCGAAGCGGCCATCCTTTGGCTTTGGCTTGGTGGTGTAGTAGGGGCAGTGCCACTTCTTGATCTTGCGGTTGTAGAAGGAAGCAACTCCCTTGGCCTTGATCTTCTCCACCTCCTTCGTTGTGAAGGACGCGACATTACCGTACACATCTTCTCCAGAATCTTATTGCACACATGAATGAATTACATTAATACATTATAGATTCATATACACCATGTCAAAGGAACTAAATGAACAATCTAAATTTCAAGTAGGCTTACATCATATTCTTCGTCGTCACCACACTCTGGATCGTACGGGTCGAACCCAGTAAGGCCCAGCTTCCTTTTATTCCCCACTGAATCATCCTCCTGAATATATAATTACATCCATTACTAGTAAATACAGAAGCCAATTGATAATATAGATATGCACACATGACACATTGATCATATTATCCATACTATGTTCCTATTTGCATTTTCCATTGCCATGCTTACACATTGAACAACAAAGCTAACATAACTACATATTATGGACAAATTTATATACTGATGAATCAAGTAAGTTCTTAATCAATTGGTAGCTACATCAAAATTAATGCATTCTATTTGGGCATATGACATTCAAAACACCAATCTGTGTAGCATTCAAAAGCAAATCTAAGCATACATGTGTGTAGCATTCAAAACCCCAATCTGTGTAGCATTCAAAAACAAATCTAATAATCACGTGTAGCATTTAGGCACAGATATCTCTATCTCTCATTAAGATCTGTCTAGCATTTTTTGCAACGAATGTAATCCGAAAAACTCCCATACAAAAAATTCCCATCCCCCCATACAGAAAACCCCATCCCTCAAACCAACTACTCTAACCATCTGTACTACCCTACCGATCACAATCCAACCAATGAAACTAACTCTACAACCCATCTAAATATTGCAACTAGGGTACAAGCAAATGGAAGTACCTCATGTACCACCTTCTCCTCGCAGGCAGCGCATCTGGATGGACTGCACCGCTCGATGCCGTCACCTTCAGCTCCGGCAGCGCCGAGGCAGAGCCCGCCACCTCCTTCTCCACATCCACAGCCGCGACAACAGTTGCGAGTTACCCCACACCACCGTGGATGCCGCCAACGCCCTGCACTACATCTGTCGCGGTCATCGCGCCCTGTAAATTTCCGACCGCTGCGCTAGCATCGCCACGAGTGTCCGCCATCAGTATGAGGGAGGCGATGAAGGCGAGGAAGAGGATGCGGTGGGGGAGAGCGAGATAGTGCGGTGGAGGAGAGCGAGACGACGCGGTACGGGAGAGGTAGACAATGCGGCAGGGAGGGGATTTGGAGGGAAATGGTAGGGACGAGGTGGTTCCTCCTCTTATACGATGGGACGTTTTTGGCATGTTCCATGGACACGTGCTACCCCATGACCACGGTCAGTTACATGCACGCCTACGTGGCCTCACTAGTCAGAGTTAACGGTCAAGCCATTGACCTGACAACAACGTTCAGTTTGCCCATTTGTGAGAGTTTCAACCAAGGGAGTGGGGGAATTGAGCAAAAGTTAAGAGCGTGGGGATGAATGAGTACAGCTAAGGAACCAGGGGCACAGATGTAAAAATCTCTTTGTTTTACAGTGAAACTGATTCCAGTGCAACACTTATCTCTACTACTCCCTCCGTTCTCCAAAAATGCTAGACTTACGGGAATCCCACTACGGAGGCAAGTTACACGATTGCATGGCCTAATCTCATTGATTTTCTCACCATAAAACTAGCCGTGGGACCCAAATCATGATGAATCCTAGGTCTCCAACTCATCTCGATAGAATTGCTCGTAGGTGTAGCAAACTTCGTTCCAAAATATAGTGTTTTTTATTCCCGTGCTTCAACTTTGATCATAAATTTATGGCATCAAGCCACTCTGGACCTTTTGGTACTGCGAGCAGCGCACTCCATCTCCACCTCCATTGCTGCCGTGGCGCCGCCTACGACCGTTGTTCGTTGAGGTGGATCTGGAAGAGGCACGACAAGAAGCCAATGAAGGCATACTTTAATATTAGGCACAATCACGTTCATGCGTTTATTGCGCAAACCGTACATTTCATTAGCTGCACGGGCTTGAAATCTCTGCAGCCATGGTTATGTGCATTTGTGACTTTCTGTATTTCAGTGATAAGGGTCGTAGACACTGCCGTCAAATCCATAAAGGCATCAAGTGGTATTATATAGAGTCATGTTCGCCTGTGTCTGTTTTCCGGATGATTCAGTCGACTCGTTTAGACGGAGAGGCACGGACGAGAAGCCCATGGAGGCATACTTCAGTATTACGCAGAGTCACGTTCGAGCGTTTACTACACAAACCGAGCACGAGATAGACACTTAGGTTAGGTCTTCACTGCGCACGTACAAAAAACACAACAGCTTAACGGAGGAGGAGGAGAAGATCTCAGAAAAAAAATGAGGATGAGGCACAGTGCAAGGACATAATTATAGATGTCACCACTGGTGCGTGTTTTTTAAAAGCATAGACTAGCACTCTCTGCAACCACGGTTATGTACGTTTGCGACTCTCTGTGTTTCAGTCATTAGGTTCACAGGCACAGGCATCAAATCCACAAAGGCATCGTGTGGTATTATATAGAGTCATATTCGGTTGTGTTTGTGTTCCGAATGATTCAGTCAACTCGTTCAGACGGAGAGGCACGGACGAGAAGACCATGGAGGCATACTTTAGTATTAGACAGAGTCACCGTCATGTGTTTATTGTGAGGCAATGAGCGGCAGATTCGAGAGACGCTATTTTGAAGCGTTCAAAGGCATTGTCGATGTTTAGCCCACGGAGCTGAACCTTTGTCTCACGAACAGCCACGGGCGTTTACTCTATGAGGATCGGAATAGCCTATGTGTCAGATACACTGTATTTAAAATATTATTTCCATGTATTTAAAAGCACAGACGTGAACTACCTATGGACACGGTTCCGTATTGACTTGCGTCACGCTTCTTTCTTGGTGTTAAGTATATTATTTGATATAAAAGGCGTGGATGTTTGTGGCTCTCTGTGTTTCATTGTTTCATAGTGAAGCACTGGCACAGTAATTTGTGAAGCTAGCGATGGCACGCTTTTAAACAAAGCAAATGCATAGTGGTTCCATGACAAGCACGTCTCGATTTGCAGAAACAACACTGTCAGTGGTTCTACCGGACGCACAGTATGTTTTCACCCAAACGTTCACCACAAAGTCCGACGAGACGCCAATGGTGTAAGACCTGGCTTCGGCCGGCGTCGAGGAGCCGCCGAGCCGGTACTTAGTGCACGAGCAAGACCGTCATGGCGACCTGCTGGCTGCCAACGAAATGCCGGAGCCCATCCCTCTCATTGACCTTGGCCGGCTCATGGACGCCGACGAGGCTGACAAGCTCCGGGCGGCTCTACAGACCTGGGGCTTCTTCCTGGTGAGCGAGCATCTGTGTATGTGTGCACCTTAATTACTCTTCCCTCCGTTCACAACTATATGATGTTCTAACTTTTTGTGAATTGGATACATATAGGCATGTTTATGTTTTAGTGTGGTTGTTCACCCATTTCAGGCTGAGTGTAGTCCATATTGAAATATCCAAAACATCTTATATTTGTAACGAAGGGAGTACTAGCTTGTAAAGTTATTGGACTCTTACTGAAACTGTTTAACTTGTCCAGGACACCAATCATGGGATCAAGGATTCTCTCATGGATGCAATGATGACCCCGTCAAGGGAGTTCTTCCGTCAATCGTCCGAAGAGAAGCAGAAATGCAGCAATCTGGTGGATGGCAACGGCAAGCACTACCAGGTGGAAGGGTATGGCAGTGACAGAGTGGTTTCTGAGGATGAGGGCCTGAACTGGAACGACCGGTTGCATCTGAGAGTGGAGCCGGAAGACGAGAGGAATTTCGCTAAGTGGCCCAGTCACCCGGAATCTTTCAGGTTCCCTACTCCCTTACCTTGAGTGATGTTTTTCACATTTCTAATACTGTATTAGCTTAGTTGTAAAGGAAGGCAGAGTGAGAATTCCAGAAAAGTATCAATGTAAACTGCACTCTGGGTAGTCAATTGTTTCATAGCATTGCACGTCTCTCTTGCTAGTGGGCCCGTATTACCATATCATTTCCTAGAATTAAGTAAGGCTGAAAGTTAACTAATTTTGATACAATTTTCCTTTGTGAATGCAGACTTTTGAGAACTTCTCTTAATTACATTCCAAATAGTCGAACACATAAGCATGATGATAGAAGCCTTTGTTGGAACACACGGTACGCTATGCTAGCACCAAATAAATTTTCTACCCCGCGCCCATGATCATGCTACTTGAAATAGATCACTAGATCGGTTTACAACTAGATGCGCACTCAACGCAGCGGAAGTAGAGTTGGTGATGTGTGCAGTCGTTCGGCCGATCTCCAACGAACAGATGTCCCGCGAACAACGATCTCCCGGATCCCTCGAACGACTCCTTGTGGTTCCCTCGAACGGTACGTCCAAGCACTACATGTAGTGGTGGGCGCACACCAGATGCCACGGGGTAGCTAAAGAGAGGGATAGGCAAGAGGCAACCGGTGGGCTCCAGAGGTGAGGTTGGTACGAGCGAGCGGGAGACGCAAGACGTACCCAGGTTCAGGTCTCTCCGTAGAGATAACACCCCTAGTCCTGCCGAGTGTGGTTTACATGAAGATGGTACAAGCTTGCTCCTAGAGCTGTTTTGGGAAGGAAGGAAGGCAGGCCAGTGCATAGGATGTTCCCTCTCCGTGTGGTGGATGTAAGTGTGTGTGTGTGTGTGTGTGTGTGTGTGTGTGTGTGTGTGTGT
>NW_021213003.1:0-2461 GCF_002162155.2 Triticum dicoccoides | reverse complement strand
AGTTTTTTTTAAACAATTCCGCCGAACAGAAAAAAATTCTAGAAAATAAAATAAAAATCTAAAAATGCCAAAGCAAACTTTCACCCTCTAAATAAAATATTTAGGATGAGATGAACATTTTCTTGGCCTAAAATGCAGTTTTGAAAACGTGCAATTTTTCCTAAATTCAAAATAAAATAGTCAAAAACTCCGAAATAAAACTCTTATTTGATTTTATTATTAAATCTTCAATATTTCTTTATTTAGGGAAAGTCATTTTATTCCCTCTCTCATATTTATATAATTGAAATAATTGAATATAAAATAAATATAATCAAATGATCCTATTTTCAAAATTTGAGAATACTCAAATATGAAAATAACGAAATCCCCAACTCTCTCCGAGGGTCCTTGAGTTGCGTAGAATTTCTAGGATCAACGAAAAGCAATAAAATATGATATGCAATGATGATCTAGTGTATAACATTCCAAATTGGAAATTTGGGATATTACAAACCTACCCCCCTTAAGATGAATCTCGCCCTCGAGATTCGGGTTGGCTAGAAAATAGGTGAGGGTGGTCCTTCAGCAGATCTTCCTCTTGCTCCCAGGTGGCTTCATCTTCGGTGTGGTGGCTCCACTAAACTTTGCAAAACTTGATAACCTTGCTGCGGATGACTCGGCTGACATACTCGAAAATTTTGACTGGTTTGTCCTCGTAGGTCAAATCACTATCCAACTGAATCGCTTCCAGCGGCACTGTGTCTCTCAGCGGTATATCAGCCATCTCTGCGTGGCACTTCTTCAACTGGGAAACGTGGAACACGTCATGAACTCCTGACAATCCTTCGGGCAATTCCAACTTGTAGGCAACTTCTCCCATACGCTCCAAAACTTGGTATGGTCCCACAAAACGTGGAGCTAATTTTCCCTTAACTCCAAAGTGCTTAACTCCTCGGAGTGGAGATGCACGAAGATAAACTCTGTCTCCGACTTCGTAAGCTGTCTCCTTGCGTTTAGAATCTGCATAGCTCTTCTGCCTGGACTGGGCTACCTTGAGCCTATCGCGAATCAACTCCACCTTCTGTTCAGACTCCTTAATCAAATCCGGTCCAAAAAACTGGCGATCTCCAACTTCATCCCACAACAACGGGGTCCTGCACCTCCTTCCGTACAAGGCTTCTAAAGGGGCCATCTTCAAACTAGATTGATAACTATTTTTGTAAGAGAACTCCGCATATGAAAAATTGTCGTCCCAACTAGATCCATAATCTAGCCCACAAGCTCTGAGCATATTCTCCAAAATCTGAGTGACTCTCTTGGTCTGTCCATCTATCTGTGGATGAAAGGCTGTACTGAACTCTAGCCTGGTACCTAAAGTTTCATGCAACTGATTCCAGAACTTTGAGGTAAACTGGGTTCCTCTATCTAATACAATGCTCCTCGGAACTCCATGTAGACATATGATCCTGGTCATGTATATCTTCGCCAACTTAGCACTAGTGTAAGTGGTCTTTACTGGGATGAAATGTGCTACCTTCGTCAAATGATCGACTACAATCCAAATCGAGTCATAGCCTGAGCGGGTCCTGGGCAATCCCAAGATAAAATCCATGCCTAGCTTATCCCACTTACATTCGGGTATTGGCAATGGTTGTAACAATCCTGCTGGCTTTTGATGCTCTGCCTTTACTCTCTGACATACATCACAAACTGCTACGTACTCCGCAATATCCTTCTTCATTTCGGTCGACTAGAAAGTGTCCTTCAAATCCAAATACATCTTGGTATTTCCTAGGTGAATCGAATACGGCGAATCATGGGCCTCTTGTAGAATCAATTTCATGATCTCCTGATCACTAGGCACAAAAATGCGGTCCTCAAACCATAAGGTATCGTGCTCATCCTCACGAAATCCTTTAGCTTTTCCTTTGCTCATCTTCTCCTTAATAGAGGCAATCTCCTTGTCAGTCTTCTCTGATCTTCTCCATCAAAGTAGACTGAATCTCCAATGCTACTACATAGCCTTTCGGAACTATCTCCAAACATAGCTCACGAAGATCCTTGGCTAACTCCTTCGGTTACTCTCCGGTCATGAGTGTGTTGACATGGCTCTTGCGGCTCAACGCATCGGCTACTACGTTATCCTTTTCCGGGGTGATAATGGAATCTCATATCATAATCCTTGATGAGTTTAAATCATCTCCTTTGCCTGAGATTCAACTCCTTCTGTGTGAAAATGTACTTCAGTCTCTTGTGATCCGTGTATACTTCACAATGGTTTCCGATGAGGAAATGTCTCCATGTCTTCAATGCATGCACAACGGCTGCTAACTCCAAATCATGTGTAGCATAATTCAACTCATGGGGCTTAAGCTGTCGTGAGGCATACGAAACAACTCTTCCCTCCTTCATAAGCACTGCTCCAAGTCCTCGACGAGAAGCGTTGCAATATACTTCATAATCCTGGCGCTGATCTGGC
>NW_021213002.1:0-1154 GCF_002162155.2 Triticum dicoccoides | reverse complement strand
TCCTAGCAAACCGTTGATTGGCTATGTTACCGCTTTGCTCAGCCCTTCTTATAGCGTTGTTAGTTGCAGGTGAAGATTGGAGCCGTTCCTTGTTGGAACATTTATTTTACTTGTTGGGATATCATTATATTGCTATGTTATCTTAATGCATCTATATACTTGGTAAAGGGTGGAAGGCTCGGCCTCTCGCCTAGTGTTTTGTTCCACTCTTGCCGCCCTAGTTTCCGTCATATCGGTGTTATGTTCCCGGATTGTTGCGTCCCTTACACGGTTGGGCTATAATGGGAACCCCTTGATAGTTCGCCTTGATTAAAGCTTTTCCAGCAATGCCCAACATTGGTTTTACCATTTGTCACCTAGCCTCTTTTTCCCTTGGGTTTCCGGAGCCCGAGGGTCATCGTATTTTAGCCCCCCTTGGGCCAGTGCTCCCTCTGAGTGTTGGTCCGAACTGAGCTGCCTGCGGGGCCACCTCGAGGAAACTTGAGGGTTGATTTTACTCGTAGCTAGTCTCATCTGAGTGTGCCCTGAGAAAGAGATATGTGCAGCTCCTATCGGGATTTGTCGGCACATTCGGGCGGTGTTACTGGACTTGTTTTAACCTGTCGAATTGTCTTGTTGTACCGGGTTACCGAGTCTGATCGGTGTGTCCCGGGTGGAGGTCTATTCCTTCGTTGACCGTGAGAGCTTGTCATGGGCTAAGTTGGGACTCCCCTGCAGGGATTGAACTTTCGAAAGCCGTGCCCGCGGTTATGGGCAGATGGGAATTTGTTAATGTCCGGTTGTAGATTACTTGAACTAAACTTAATTAAAATGAATCAACCGTGTGTGTTACCGTGATGGCCCCTTCTCGGCGGAGTCTGGGAAGTGGACATGGTGTTGGAGTTATGCTTGCGCAGGATGTTCCTTTAGCTTCTCGCTCGTGCTTCGCCTTCTCTTCTCGCTCTCTTTTGCGTATAAGTTAGCCACCACATATGCTAGTCGCTTGCTGCAGAACCACATATATTTGCCTTATCCATTCCTATGAGCTTAAATAGTTTTGATCGCGAGGGTGCGAGATTGCTGAGTCCCTGTGGCTCACAGATACTATAACTCCAGATGCAGGTCCAGGTGATTCCGCTCCAGGTGACGAGTACGAGCTCAAGTGGGAGTTCGAC
>NW_021213001.1:0-1135 GCF_002162155.2 Triticum dicoccoides | reverse complement strand
GTGTCCACTTCCCGGACTCCGCCGAGAAGGGGCCATCACGGTAACACACACGGTTGATTCATTTTAATTAAGTTTAGTTCAAGTAATCTACAACCGGACATTAACAAATTCCCATCTGCCCATAACCGCGGGCACGGCTTTCGAAAGTTCAATCCCTGCAGGGGGGTCCCAACTTAGCCCATGACAAGCTCTCACGGTCAACGAAGGAATAGACCTCCACCCGAGACACACCGATCAGACTCGGCAACCCGGTACAACAAGACAATTCGACAGGTTAAAACAAGACCAGCAACACCGCCCGAATGTGCCGACAAATCCCGATAGGAGCTGCACATATCTCTTTCTCAGGGCACACTCAGATGAGCGCTCCATACAACTAAAACCAAACCTCGAGTTTCCCCGAGGGGGCGCTGCACAGGACTCTAGTTTGGACCAACGCTCAAAGGAGCACTGGCCCGGGGGGGTTAAAATAAGATGACCTTCGGGCTCCGGAAACCCAAGGGAAAAAGAGGCTAGGTGGCAAATGGTAAAAAACCAATGTTGGGCATTGCTGGAAAAGCTTTAATCAAGGCGAACTATCAAGGGGTTCCCATTATAACCCAACCGCGTAAGGGACGCAACAATCCGGGAACATAACACCGATATGACGAAAACTAGGGCGGCAAGAGTGGAACAAAACACTAGGCGAGAGGCCGAGCCTTCCACCCTTTACCAAGTATATAGATGCATTAAGACAACATAGCAATATAATGATATCCCAACAAGAAAATAAATGTTCCAACAAGGAACGGCTCCAATCTTCACCTGCAACTAACAACGCTATAAGAAGGGCTGAGCAAAGCGGTAACATAGCCAATCAACGGTTTGCTAGGACAATGGTGGGTTAGAGGATCAACATGGCAATTGGGAGGCTGACAAGCAAAAGGTAGGCATCGTAGCAGTGGCAAAGCAAAAGAGCGAGCAAACTAGCATAGCAAAGATAGTAGTGATTTCGAGGGTATGATCATCTTGCCTGCACAGTTGTCAGAGTTGACTGGATCCTCGCAAGCAAACTCAACGGGCTCCTCGGTAGCGAACTCGTCTCCCGGCTCTACCCACAAGACAAACAAGCAACAAGGATACAATCAACCACGGG
>NW_021213000.1:0-931 GCF_002162155.2 Triticum dicoccoides | reverse complement strand
CCGACGACGAACGTGCGAGGACGTCGCGCCTTAGCAATCGCTAAACCAACTCCGAGAGGTTATTGACCACGCCGGAGCACGATCAACCTGACCACGAGGGTCTGTTTCCTGCGAGCAAACGAAGAACAAGCAAGAAACTAAGATTGCAATCTGGATATTGCGAATATAAGATGAAAGCTTTATTGATCAAGGTGGGGTTCTGTGACGCCTTTGTCTGGTCGTTGAACACAAACGAAGTACGCGAAGTTGCAGCTATGGCGAACTTTTAATCTAAACAAAACCCAAAGTCTAAACGATGCCCTAAGGGCTGTATATATGGAGGAAGAGGGGGGGAATTTCGTGGCCCTTGGTGGAGGAGTCCGAAATCAACCCTATCTTTTGTTTCCCCACACATACGGACTCTAAAAATAGCCTATACTTATGTATTTCGAAATTACATGGGCCTGGCCCAATAATAAGGGGACGCAGCACCTAAAATAGCCTCGGGACGAAATTTATGAAGTGGCATCTTGTATATTTCGTCCAAGGCTTCATGCACCCATTATGGTGGCTTCAAAGTCCTGAAATCATCACTTGTAACTCCGTTCTTGTTCCCCTTGCGCATGCCATCATCTCCATGCTTGTTCTTGCTCCAATGTTCATCCTTCTCCAAGCTAGGCCCTTCATTTGTAAGCAAAACAAATGTATCCAATTTAGGCAGCATCATATTCTCATGAACATTAGAATCATTACCAAGAAACGGAAGTACCTGGTAATTTAGTTGGCGTGCACGAGCTCTAGTAATTGGTCCAGTATGTATAGCAGCAGGGGCTGTGGGTGTAACAATTGTATTGATGTCCTCATCATCCTCCCCTTCTTGAAATGAAGTCGTCCTCGACGGAAGTCCATCTTCCTCACCCAAATAAGGCTTCAAATCTGCAATGTTAAAAGT
>NW_021212999.1:0-958 GCF_002162155.2 Triticum dicoccoides | reverse complement strand
GAAGCCCTGCATCGCCGCCACGTCGCCGTTCCCCTCTTCGGGCTCCGACCACCATCGCCGTCGAATTCGCCGTCTCCAGTGCGTCCCCGAGCCCGCTTCGACGCCCACTACAACCGCGGTGAGCTACGCCACCGTTTCCCCCTCTCCTTCCCCTCGTTCCCTCACCGTAGCCACCTCCCCACCACGGCCGAACCTCCGCCGTCGCCGAGCTCGCCGTCGACGCAGCTCCGGTGACCATTTGGTCACCCCGGCGAGTCCAACAAGTTCGCAAGACCCCGTAGAGCATCCCTAGCGCCTCGCTTTGCTCGACTTCGAGCTCCAGCACCGTTCCCGTGCACGACCGAACCCCGGCGGCCGCAGCCGAGCTCGCCGCCGTCGACTCCGGCCACCCCGACCCCAACGGGCTCCGCCAAGAGCTGCGGGATGGCCTCAGCTCCACTCCGGTGGTCTCCGCAGTCCATTTGGTGGCCGAAATGACCAAAACCACTTCCGCCGCCGGTCGGGCTCGCCGGCGGCTAAACGCCGGTGCAGCCGACTCGGGTTTGACCACGGGTGGGCCCTGGTTGACTCCCCTGAGTCAATGACAGGTGGGGCCCAGCCCTGTTAATTAAACAGGATTAGTTTTAATTAAGTTTTAATTAAAATAATCACCCTGACATGCGGGACCCACTGTCAGGTTTGACCTGGACCAGTTCCGTTGACCTGCTGACGTCACACTGACGTCAGGCTGACGCAGTAATTGATTTTCTGGATTTAATTTAAATCAGGAAATTCCAGAATATTATTTAAACTTCAAAAATTCATAACTTTTATTCTGTAACTCCAAATTGGACAAATTATATATGAAAAATGATCAGAAAAATCCAATCTATCCATCTGTACTATTTTCATGCATGATCAAACAAGTTAAATTGATGTTTTAAGCAGAACAAGAAAAGGCACTTTAAAAGGCCATATT
>NW_021212998.1:0-1323 GCF_002162155.2 Triticum dicoccoides | reverse complement strand
ATAGCATGTGCAAGAAAGTAGAGAGGCTTACGGCAAAAACTTGATGCACTTCGTGTACAAAACAGACAATCTCCTTCGAAGTATCAGGGTTTCATACGGAAACTCGTGTGTTACAAAGGGATTTCAATTTTTTTGAACTTATTTGAACCCCCTTGTTTTTATGTGTTCAAAATGCACCATTCAAAGCCACATCACAAATTTACAACCCTTTCTGACTTCATTTGTTATTTTTCATGCATTTACTGATTGTTTTGAGCTATAAGACCATGAAATTGAAAGGCATTGGAAATGAACTCTGAAATGGTTCCAAGTCGGCATGGTATCATCATTTCACCCACATAGCATGTGCAAGAAAGTAGAGAGGCTTCGGCAGAAACTGGACGCACTTCGCGTACAAAATAGATAATCTCCTTCGAACTATCACGCTTTCATACGGAAACTCGTCTGTTACAAAGGGATTTCAAGTTTTTTGAACTTATTTGAACCCCCTAGTTTTTCTATGTTCAAAATGCACCAGTCAAAGCCATATCATCAATTTACAACCCTTTCTGACTTCATTTGTTATTTTTAATGCATTTACTGATTATTTTGACCTATAAGACCATGACATTGAAAAGCATTTGAAATGAATTCTGAAAAGGTTCCAAGTTGGCATGATATCATCATTTCACCCACATAGCATGTGCAAGAAAGTAGAGAGGCTTACGGCAGAAACTGGATGCACTTCGTGTACAAAACAGGCAATCTCCTTCGAACTATCAGGGTTTCATACGGAAACTCGTCTGTTACAAAGGGATTTCATTTTTTTGAACTTATTTGAATCCCCTTGTTTTTATGTGTTCAAAATGCACCATTCAAAGCCACATCATCAATTTACAACCCTTTCTGACTTCATTTTTTATTTTTAATGCATTTACTAATTATTTTGAGCTATAAGACAATGAAGTTGAAAAGAATTTGAAATGAATTCTGAAAAGGTTCCAAGTTGGCATGGCATCATCATTTCACCGACATAGCATGTGCAAGAAAGTAGAGAGGCTTACGGCAAAAACTGGATGCTCGTCGTGTACAAAACAGACAATCTCCTTCGAAGTATCAGTGTTTCATATGGAAACTCGTCTGTTACAAAGGGATTTCATTTTTGTTGAACTTATTTGAACCCCCCCTTGTTTTTATGTGTTCAAAATGCACCATTCAAAGCCACATCATCAACTTACAACCCTTTCTGACTTCATTTGTTATTTTTCATGCATTTACTGATTATTTTGAGCTATAAGACCATGAAATTGAAAAGCATTTGAAATGAACTCTAAAAAGGTTCCA
>NW_021212997.1:10033-10899 GCF_002162155.2 Triticum dicoccoides | reverse complement strand
CAGGATTAATGAAATTAATTATTTACTTAATTAATTAATTAATTAATTAATTTTATTCATTTTCATTTTTACTAATTATATTTATTTAATTCCCTTTTTCCTTTTAAAAAAAACATTCTGGGGGGGGCCCATGTCATTGGCCTGGCCGGTCCATCCGCCTAGTTGACCGAGTCAACACGTCGGCGGGGGGGGGGGCCTGGGCCCAACAGTCAGTGGCCCAGGCGGTGCCATGTGGATGCCACGCTGGACACCGGCCGGAGACGCGCCGGAGCTGCCTCCGGCGAGCCAAATGTGGCGGCGCTGCTCGGGAGGGACGCGGGATTCGCGCCCAGGGGGTCTGCTGGGCCGTGGCCGGGCGCGTTCGACGCGGCTCGGCGTCGCGCGTCGAGCGGGGGTGGCCAGAGGGGTTGGGAACGACGGAGGTGAGCGCTACGAGCTCTCCGGCGGCGAGGTGCTTCGGGCGAGGTTCGGGAATGGCTACGGGGCTAACGGGAAGGCCAGGGGGGCTGCGCGATGTGCTGAGCACAAGGGGCTCTGCCCCGTGACCATTTGGTCACCGGAAGGGCGCCGGCGACGAGATCCGCGACGGGGGCGCTCGGGTGCTTCGGCGTTCTCGCCGGGGCCGCGGTTCGGGCGAGGAGAAGAGAGCGGAGAGGGCCGGGGAGCACGTTCCCGTGCTTGGGCGAGGAAGAGAGAGGGAGGGTCGGGGCGGAACGGCCCGGCGCGGTGGCGGGGAAGGGCCTCGACCGAGCGGAGGAGGCGCGAGGGGAGGGGTGTACGCGGGGCGGCCGGAACCGGTGACGGGGAGCGGTGGTGGCGCTCGGGAGGGAGACGAGGGGAGAGAGGGGATCGATCCCCAGGGGGAT
>NW_021212997.1:0-1320 GCF_002162155.2 Triticum dicoccoides | reverse complement strand
ACGGTCCCGAGGCGACGAGGGGGGTTCGGGCGCCCTGCGCGGCCGGTCGGGGAGGAGGGGAGGAGGTGAGGACGGGGTGGTGGGTCTCCGGCGTCGGGGGCGACGGGATCGGGCGGATCCCGATCCAGATCGGCGCTGGAGGGAGGAGAAGGGGATCGGGGGGAATGGGGTGGTCGGCTAGGGTTTCCGCCGACCGGGGGGGTTAAGGGAGTGAGGGTGTGGGCCTGATGGCCATGGGCTCGCCGGCTGGGCCAGGTGGGCTTGGCCCAGTTTGGCTTGGCCAGGGGGGGGTTTCCTCCCCCTCCTTTTTGGTTTTATTTTTTTTTCTTATTTTTCCTTTTCTGTTTTAATTTATTTAAAACACCCAGACACTTTACAAAAATGTGTGCACCCCACCAAAATTATCTTTGTAATATTTGACAACCCCCGAACATTTTAGTTTTAATTTTTGAAAACTTTTATTGTCCTTATAATTTTGAATTTTAATTCCGAAACCGTTTCGATCTAACCCGTGGTTAACTACAGTGACAGAGGTGACGTGGCACCATCACGTGAGATTACTGTAGCATGATTATCCGGGTGTTACAGTGTAACATCCCAAATTTTCAATTTGGAATGTTATACATGGATCATTCTTGCATATCATATTTTATTGCATCTCGTCTCGAAATCCTAAGCAACACAAGGACCCTCGGAGAGAGTTGGGGATTTCCCCGGTTTCCAAATTTGATTTTATCAATTTTTGAAACGAGGATTTTGGTTTTAATTATTTTTCTCTCTGAAAATATTTCATATAATATATGATAGGAGATAATATGACTTCTTCAAAATAAATGAAATATTGGAGGAAAAATATTAGAATCAAATTTTGCTTTTATTTGGATTTTATTTGCAATTTTGGTTGCATTAGAAAAATTGCACGTTTTCAAAATTGCATTTTAGGGCTAAAAAAATGTTCATCTCGTTCTAAATATTTTATTTAGACGGAGAAAATTTGTTTTGGCATTTTAGAATTTTATTTTATTTTATAGGATTTTTCTGAGTTTTGGTGGAATTATTTAAAAAAACGCGCCAAGGCCTAGCTGGGCCGAAGCCCAGCGCCGGCCCATCTCACCCCGCGCCGCCGTCTCCTAGCGGGAGACCGCCACCGCCGTCGCCGCCGCCGAACCAGAGTCCGGCTCGGACTCCGTTTTCCCGTGTCGTGTCCCCTTCCCCAAGGCACTGCCCCCCTCCTTAAAAGCCGACCCCGCCGCCCCTTGGAGCCGCCATCCCGCGCCGCGAGCCGCCGACCCCGCCGCTGCACCGCCCGTCGCTGATGCC
>NW_021212996.1:0-1333 GCF_002162155.2 Triticum dicoccoides | reverse complement strand
ACTTATACATCTCCCGAATAGTGTCCCTTCATGGTGTTCCTTTGGAAATTAACTCGGATCGAGGAAGTCTTTTCACCTCTCGATTTTGGGAAAGTTTCCAAAATGCTATGGGGACTCGTCTCTCCTTTAGCACCGCTTTCCACCCTCAGTCAAGTGGTCAAGTGGAACGCGTCAACCAAATTCTAGAAGACATGCTTCGAGCCTCTGTTATCTCATTCGGAATGGACTGGGAGAAGTGCCTTCCATTTGCCGAATTCGCTTACAACAACAGCTATCAATCTAGCTTGGGTAAAGCCCCTTTTGAAGTTCTCTATGGACGACGGTGTCGAACACCCCTTAACTGGTCAGAGACCGGGGAAAGACAATTCTTTGGCCCGGATATGATTCAGGAAGCAGAAGAACAAGTTCGTATCGTTCGTGAAAAGTTGAAAACAGCCCAATCTCGTCAAAAGAGTCAATATGACCGAAAACATAAGTCTATGACTTTCGAGGTTGACGAGAAGGTTTATCTTCGGGTCACCCCTCTGAAGGGAACCCATCGTTTCGGTATCAAAGGCAAATTGGCTCCTCGTTACATTGGACCTTTTCGCATTCTCGCCAAACGAGGAGAAGTTGCCTACCAGTTGGAACTACCTCCGCACCTCTCCAGAGTCCATGATGTCTTCCACGTTTCTCAACTCAGGCGTTGCTTCTCGGATCCTATCTGTGAAGTGGACCATGAAACGCTTGATCTCCAAGATAATCTTACATATCGAGAGTACCCCATTCGTATCCTCAACCAGGCCGAACGTACCACCCGACGTCATAATATCAAGTTTCTCAAAGTTCAATGGTCGCACCATTCTGAGGATGAAGCAACTTGGGAAAGGGAGGATCGTCTTCGACTTGAGTATCCCGCCTTCTTCCCGGAGGAACCCAAATCTCGGGACGAGATTCTTTTGAGTGGGGGTGAGTTGTCACACCCTAGCTAGTCATGCATCAGAGTGTGTGCATCATGTTTAAATTTCCATTTAATTTGAAATGGGGATTTGTGAGACCCTCAGAATCATTTTTGAAAATGATCCAAATAAAAATTTCTCCAAAAGGGTCCAAGAAAATGCTCATGTTGCTCTCTGAAAATATTGGACAGAGATAAAAATCAAACCAATATTTTTAAGAGCTCTTAGGTATTTATTTTGGGCATTTGGAATTAATGCATAAATATTTGCATTGGAAATATATTAGTTATATATATTAATATATGTCCAAATATTATGCCAATTATAAAGGAGCTCTGGAATAATATATCTAGCTCCTGCAAAAATTGGCATAAGGTAAATAAATGATTTAATAT
>NW_021212995.1:0-524 GCF_002162155.2 Triticum dicoccoides | reverse complement strand
AGCGATCGATCGATGGCTGTTAACTGAACCCAATCGAGCAATTCCTTCGCTACTGCTAATAACTAAAGCTGATCGATTGGATGAACAGTGAGCGTTGCAGGGGGGGTTTGGATGAACAGTGAGCGGTGGCGTTGCCTCTGGATGAACAGGACCCCGTGGTGGAGGCTGGAGGAAGTCGACGGTGGTGAAAGATCGAGGATGTCGCCTAGAGGGGGGGGGGGGGAATAGGCATTTTAAAATAATTACGGTAGAGGCTTGAACAAATGCGGAATAAACCTAGCAGTTAATTTGTCAAGCACAAAACCTACAACAACTAGGCTCACCTATGTGCACCAACAACTTATGCTAAGCAAGATAAGCAACGATGTGATAGCAAGATATATGACAAAGAACAATATGGCTATCAGAAAGTAAAGTGCATAAGTAAAGGGGCTTGGGTAAGAGATAACCGAGGCACGCGGAGACGACGGTGTATCCCGAAGTTCACACCCTTGCGGATGCTAATCTCCGTTTGGAGCGGTGTG
>NW_021212993.1:0-810 GCF_002162155.2 Triticum dicoccoides | reverse complement strand
GCGATGACGATCTCCGGTGTCCCGAGGTTGAAGACGGGTCGATGGCGACGAAGCAGAGCCCTCCGGGTTGTTTCCTTCGGCGTGGGGATGGGGTGCTCGATTTCGGAGCTGCTGGGCATGGTCATGGGACGAGGGGACGGCGGTGGTCGCGGCAGCGGCAAGCGGCGGCGACGGCTGCGCTCGGGCATAACGGGAGAGGACGAGGGAGAGAGCCAGGGGGAGAATGGGGTGTCGGAGGGGTCGGGGCAGTGCCGAGGAGTGGCTTCGAGGCGTCGCCACGATGTCCAGGCGAGGCAGGCGGCCAGGGAGCTGCGTGGCGAGCTCGGCGTGCGCGGGCGCGCTCCTCTCTGCCTGCCTGGCGAGAGGAAGCAGGTGGCTGGCACGGGCCAGCACAGTGCTGGGCCGGCCAGTGGGCTGCCAGGTGGGCTGCGCCAGGTAAGTGGCCAGGTAGTTTCCTCTCTCTCTCTCTCTGTTTTCTATTTTAGTTACTGTTTTCTATTTATGACATTTGTTTTGAATTTGGTTTTGAAACCAATTCAATTTATTTTGCTTCTGACAATATTTTTAGGAGCTAAAAGAATTAAAACAATGCTCCACAAAATATTTCAGAATTATTGGACCTATATTTATTTAATAGTAGATATAAATCCAATTCAAATAGTTATTGATTTAATTCAAATGCCCAAATTAAATGTTTCTGAGACACCAAAAATATTGGTTTGGATTTTGCCTCTTGCCAATATTTCCAGAGGATAACAGGAACATTTTCTTGGACTTATTTGAAGCAATTTTTATCTTGATCATTTTTTT
>NW_021212992.1:0-855 GCF_002162155.2 Triticum dicoccoides | reverse complement strand
AGTCAAAAAGAACTTTTGCAGGAATATCATTAACAGGAAGGTTACCCATGATCACATCTGACGAGTCCTCTGCCTGGGCTGCATTCATCAAATTGACCTTGGCGTGCTTGGGATTATGCTTGACCACAGCTGTACTTGCCGATCTGACAGGAGGAGGAGGAGGAAGACGCCTCTGGTTGGTACACTTGTTGGCATAGTGACCCTTCTGTTGGCACTTGTTGCACGTGACCTCTGAAAGCGGACGGTGATACGGAGCACTCGATCTTGGCGCTTGAGACGAAGACTTGTTCTGAAAGCCTGGGTTGGGTGGGTGGGAGAAACCACTGCCACCTTTGCTCTTCTACTGAAACGGCTGACGGAACGGAGGAGGAGGAAGCCAGAACTTCTGCTGCTTGAACACTTGAGTAGAGGAAGACGGAGTAACATCTCTGGCACGCTTCCTGGAAGCATCACACCTCATCTGAGCAGCCTCTTGCTTCAGTGCCATGTTGTAGAACTCACCGTATCTCAACGGCTCAAAGAGGACAAGAGCGAGCTGAATTTCCTCACGAAGACCACCCCTGAACTGATAGATCATGCTCTTCTCATCAGGAACATCCTGCTTGGCAAAACGGGCGAGCTTCTGGAACAACTTGTTGTAGTCATAGACAGACAAAGAGCCTTGCTTCAGATTGCGGAATTCCTGACGCTTACTCTCAACCACACTTTGAGGGATGTGATGAGCGCGGAAATCTTGACGGAAATCGTCCCAAGTGATAACACGTCCACCTCTGGAATCCTTGTATTGCTGGAACCACTCTGCAGCCTGATCTTTGAGCTGGAAAGAAGCGAACTTGACGAAATCTTCAGGCCTGA
>NW_021212991.1:0-1302 GCF_002162155.2 Triticum dicoccoides | reverse complement strand
CCGCCGGGGCCCAGGCGGGGCCCTCCCGGCCCAAAGCCTCCGCGCCGCCCGCGCGCTGTCCCCGCCGCCGAGAGCCTCGTCGCACTGCCTCCCGCCGCCTGTTGCCGGATCCCGGCCGCCGCGCCATTGCCGGCCGGAGCAAGCTCCACTGTGGCAAGCTCCTCCCTCCACCGGCCGCACCTCGCAGTCCCGCGCGCCCGAGGTCACCGCCCCTCGCCGTCGCATCCTCTCCGACGCCGGCGACATCCAGCCGGTCCGGCAACCACGCCCCCGCCGGCCTCGTTCTTCTCCGGTGAACAGGACTTCCCCGGCGATCCTCGGGCGCCGCGCCAGCTACAGTGCGCCTCAGATCCAGATCCGGAATATTAGGGTTGACCTTGTTTTGTCCCAGTTTTGCATATTTTTTTTGCATACTTCATCATGCCGTAACTTTGCACCGGTAACTCCGTTTTAGGCGTGTAGCATATCAAAATGTTTGACTCTGAGAGTACATCATTTCATCTCATTGCATCATTTTCATTTGACCTCATCTTGATGCCCGAAATACTGTTGGAAGAGAGCTATTTGAGTTAATTGTCAGATCTGCTGCATCAAATAGCTATTTGTCATTTTTGCCATGATTAATGTGTGCATGATATGCTCCTGAGCTTTACATGAGTTTTGTTATATGCCATGCCATCTTTACAGAGGTGCTTACAATATATTTTTGTGATATGTGTGGTGACTAGCACAAGCTTGCAAAGTAGTGCATTCGTTAACGCTGATTTCAGGGACTTAGAATTTCACTAAGTCCTTGATCTGTTTTTATCAATATGCCATATGTTCATGTTGTTTCCTAGTGATCCGTGCCTCTTTTGAGGATGATCAGTAAGGATGATTTGTTAATGTTGTTGCTCTCTATCCATCCATGTCTTTTTTTGCAATTATGGAGCACCCTAGCTTGAGTCAATCGAGCTCTACTTTTGCTATTTCATGATTCCTGGCCGATTGTTGACTTGTTAGCGATTTTGCCGAGGATGTTGCTAGTGATCCGTGCATGCTATGTTGTTGTTCTTGCCATGTCTAGCTTCCATGATATGTATTCTTGATGGGTGTATGCTTTGTTTGTCATTCCTTGCTCTGTAGTGAGTGCATCGAGCTTGTTAACATGCCTACTCGTTAACAGATTTGCATGCTCCAGTTTTTCTCTGAGTCTGTAATCTGATTATGTTTTTGCCATGTTCGCATGCTTGCAATTGTATTTTCTTATCCCTTTTGGCTCAAGGTCAGTAAGGGACTTTTGTTAAGTGCTTTGAGTAGCTT
>NW_021212990.1:0-2570 GCF_002162155.2 Triticum dicoccoides | reverse complement strand
CCCCGATCGACTAAAAGTCAACCCGTTACATATATCGAGTACTGATATAAACAAATGGCAGATGTTTTGCCAGAATGTCGTCTAATTCTCTTTCCGGTAAATTCAGGACGCTCGATGTTTCCTATATTCTATAACAAGTCATGTGGAAATTCTCGAAAAAATCCGGCATGATCTTTTCTAAAAATAGGACATATCGAGCGCCTGGAATTTTTCGGAACAGAAATGAATCGCCATTCCGACAAAACACATGCCAATTGTAGTTCCCTGCAAAATCATTTTACATATTGAACGCCCGAAAAGGTTCAAAACTATCAACTACTACTACAAAACACAGGCTACTTCATCCATTTCAAAGCAGGACATAACCTATTTAAATTTTGGCTGGTGAGTATTGTAATTTTGGAAATGAAGTACTGTAATTGCTTCCTCGCCACTAGCTTCATATTTTCATTTAAAAAATACTAGCTTCACATTTTCATAGCTACTCATCTACTACTACTACATTTATGAAAACATCTATGAAAACTTGCATATTAGAGGACCATTTAGCACATCATCTTCATGTAGACCTAGAATTTGAAAAAAAAGGCACCAATAACACCAATAGACAGTAGCAAAAATCTAAAATTCATCCATCCATGCATGTAACAACATCCACAATCAATCTATCAATACATCTTACAAATTCGGGCATAAATCTATCCATCTAAGCAACATCAATCCATCCATCTAGAAATAGGAAAGGAGGGAGGAGAGAGGGAGGAGGGAGGAGAGAGGTATACCTCAGTGGAGGAGGAGCGGGGGCGACGGCGGCAGTGGGCGATGACGGGCGACAATAGCGGTACAGAGAGCGAGCGAGAGTGTGAGGGGAAAGTGTGTGAGTGTGTGTGTGTGTGTGTGAGAGAGAGAGAGAGAGAGAGAGAGAGAGAAAGTGAGTGAGAGAGAGAGAGATGAAACGAGCGCACGGGGTGCATAAGGAGCCCATAGTAACAGCGCGGGCACCGAACTCGCGATGCTACTAAACTCATTCGCTGTAGCACGGGTACGTAACCCGCGCTGCTACTAGGAGGTGGCTGGGAGCTGGGATCGTGTATAAACTGTAGAACGCGTGGGTACAAAAGAGTGCCCTACTGCTACACCCTTAGTTGTAGTGCGTGTTCTGCAGCCCGCGCTACTACTGTGGCCAGCCCCGAGAGACACGATGGGGTCCACATAGTAGTAGTGCGGCCTAAATAAGCCAGTGCTACTACTAAAGTACATCGTGTAGCGCAGTGCCTGGGCACGCGCTACTCCTAAGTATTAGTAGCACCGACAAGTTATCCCGTGCCACTCATAACTGTCTACCCATGAGGGTTTCCCTAGTAGTGTCTTCACATCCGCTCTATTCTACTACCACTAATCCCTTGCTCTGATTGTGGCACGGTGGTCATGTTCTACCTCTCCACCACTGAGGAGCACGATGGCTTGGTGTTTACAAGTGCAAGAAGCACAGTGCAAGTTGTGATCTGATCTTTGTCCATGATCTGGGGTTGATTTGTGCTAGCTACAAAATTCTAATTTTCCTGTGTACTTGATAGGTAAGTTGTGATTACATGCGTTAGAACTAGAGTATGTGGAGCATTTGTTAAATATACAGATCCTTTTGGTTATTGTTGTTGTTGATACAATTGGTGTAGCAGAGGACAAAATGGAAGAGTTTGGGAAGAGATGAGAGGGGGAGAAATGCAGGTAGGAGCCGAGACAATGGATGCAATGCCAATTTTGGCATCAACTACAATCAGGGTAATGCAGCTGTCATGACAAAGCATCTGGTATGTTGTTAGGATTAGGGAGAGAAGTGTTGTTTGTGCTGAAGCTAATTTTTGCAATTATGTGATGATGTTGTGTGTGGTCTGTTTGTTATTAGTTCTGAAAAAAATATAAACTGGCGCTACTTAGTCAAAACAAACAGTTCTAAAGGTATGAAAATGGAGCAGCATATGTTATCAAAATTGGGTAAATCATGTCACTAGGATAAATCTTGAGTGATTTTTTTTGAATATACTCATAATTTTACAAGCGGAGAAGGAGAAGCCCAACAATGTCACTACAATGATATTGCCTAGTTTTGTACATACATGGGTGTTATTCTCATATTTGTCATATGGTGAATCAATTTTGTTTCATCATTTCTGAAAAATCAACATAACTTTCTAGAAAAATACGTAACATGACTTAGCCAGTATGTGGGATCAGTTTTAGCTCACTGTATCAACAATTTGAACTTCATGGGATAGACTTCCCCCATGGGCATCTTCTTGGATAGTTACGAGCTACGAGATTATTACAGTGCCCCCTTACCCCCATGGAACCTCGACTCAAGCGCAAGGTCCTGTAACACTACTCGACTACGTCCAGTACAACGGTAGCACTCGCGAAGAGACAGACGATCACGGTTCGGAGGAGGGTGTTGCTGGTATTCTTGTGGAAATGAATTGAATTGTCTGTGGCTCTCAATACACATATTTGTTCCACTCCTCTCCAAATTTCCACCTGACAAACTAGTAGTACACTTCTAGTGTTAGTTGCTC
>NW_021212989.1:0-921 GCF_002162155.2 Triticum dicoccoides | reverse complement strand
AGGAGGCGCATGGAGGAGGATTAATGGGACACTTTGGCGTGAAGAAGACGGAGGATGTACTTGCTACACATTTCTTTTGGCCAAAGATGAGACGGGATGTTGAGCGTTTTATTGCTCGATGCACTACATGTCAAAAAGCTAAGTCACGACTCAATCCTCATGGTTTATATATGCCTTTGCCTGTACCTAGTGTTCCTTGGGAGGATATATCTATGGACTTTGTTTTAGGTTTACCTCGAACAAAGAAGGGGAGGGATAGCATATTTGTTGTCGTGGATAGATTCTCGAAAATGGCACACTTTATACCATGTCATAAAAGCGATGATGTTGTTAATGTTGCTGATTTGTTCTTTCGTGAAATTATTCGCTTGCATGGTGTGCCAAATACTATTGTTTCAGATCGTGATAATGAAATAGGGCTGTTTTGATGGACAAACTGAAATAGTCAATAGAACGTTGTCTACTATGCTTAGGGCTGTTTTGAAGAATAATAAGAAAATGTGGGAGGAATGCTTGCCTCATATTGAATTTGCTTATAATCGTTCATTGCATTCTACTACTAAGATGTGCCCTTTTGAAGTTGTGTATGGTTTCCTACCTCGTGCACCTATTGATTTGTTGCCTCTTCCATCTTCGGAGAAGGTTAATTTTGATGCTAAACAACGTGCTGAATTGATTTTAAAAATGCATGAGTTAACTAAGGAAAACATTGAGCGTATGAATGCTAAATATAAACTTGCTGGAGATAAGGGTAGAAAACATGTTGTGTTTGCACCTGGAGATCTTGTTTGGTTACATTTGCGCAAGGATAGATTTCCTGATTTGCGCAAATCAAAGCTAATGCCACGTGCTGATGGTCCCTTTAAGGTGTTAGAGAAAATAAATGATAATGCATATAAACTTGAGCTGCCTGCAGATTTT
>NW_021212988.1:0-3551 GCF_002162155.2 Triticum dicoccoides | reverse complement strand
GCATCCTCGAAAGCGATGGTGCCTGTGTGCGCTCACGTACTCGCTGGCTATGGCAGCTCCCATGTCCTCCGGAGCGGCAACAATCCTCGTGAGATTGTGTACTCGCTGGCTGCGGCGGTGCCACTGCGAATCCTGACATGCAGCAGCACCGAAACATTAGTGCAGAAAGCAAATCCAAGAAAAATCTGAAGGCTAATGTAGTGGAAAAAATATACGCTAGTTCTCAAGATATTAAGAATCCCAATTTTTTACACAATTCTTTATATGAATCTTTAACGTCAAACTTGTTCTTATATGTCTCTAGCTGCACACTATTTATTAAAAATAGTGTTCATATAGCAGGTGAATTCACCAATCAAGTAGCCACCCATAAATTGATATCTTCATAAATCTAATTCCATCCAGCAAACAAACACCAACTGAAGTCCATCAATTCTAGATAATTCTGACATACTTTCCCAGTACAAAGCTCGTGCCATGATTATAGCGTCAGAAAAATTCAGTGCAGGACATATGTCATTTGGCAGGAACACAACATCAGGAATCGCACATAAGCTTGAACTCACAAAATCATCTTTCAGACCAAAATTCAGAAAACACACCATATGCCCAATAGCAAGTTGAACCACACTAATACGGAAATATAAATACTTCAATTACTACCTCCGTCTCGGTGAATAAGTCATTTACGTAGTTCTAGGTCGACGATTTAACTATCTAACTATGTATTATATGTGACAAAAAATATTTATTTAGAAACTACATCCATGTAGAAATCTAGTGATATACTTTTCATGACATATAGCACATATTTAATTGCTCAAATCGATGACCTAGAACTACGCGAATGACTTATTCACCTAGACGGAGGTAGTAACCCCCAAGGGAAGGGAACCGCGGGGGGGGGGGGGTGGTGGAGTAAGTCCTGTTGTGAGGGCGCTCGAACTTCCAATCGAGGATAACATCGTCAAGATGGCACTGACGGTGGACACGGCGAGCGCCGGCACCATCACTCCCATCACGGCGGATGGAGGTGCAGCGTCGACTCCTCCACCCCTCCTCTTCCCCATACTGAGGCAATGTCGTCGTCTGCCTTCTAGAGCTCCTCGCCTATGATCTCGAGCACGCCACCCAGGACGGCGTTGGTATCGACCGGCAACCTCAATCTGGATGTCCTCCTCCATCTCGAGCACCTCTTCCCTGTGGATCCGGTTGTGGCTAATGTACAAACTAATTCCCACACAAAACATTCCTTAAGTTAGCATTGTCTCTTTTTGGTCTATAGTTCAGGGACAAGCACAATTGCTAGCAAGCCCAAAATTGGCGCAATGATATCAATTAGTAAGCAGTTGCTGGGTAGCCACCCGTTTCCTCCCACCAGCTCTTCTACACGCAACAAATATTCTCCCAATTGAGCAACAAATCCCCAAACCGAGCAGGCATACACGAAATTAAGGAAACAAGCAATTGAAGGAAGTTGACCTTGTTGTCGGGGTGGGTGAGAAGCCGCGTAAGGTGCCCCACGGCTCCAGCAGCAAGCATAACATGCGCGCCATCGTCTACGCCGCAAGCAAAGCTCCCCGTCGCGGCCGCTCATGGACGAGCATGGCCGGTGACGCGCCGCGACGACCGCTGACACGGCGCCCAGGCGGAGGTAGAGGAGCTTCTTGGTCCGGTTCTTGATCTCGCGCAGCGCGAGCACCCGCTCGTGCTCCCCCTCCCCACGTCCTCCTCCTGGTCCGCCGACGCCGCCGGGGGCCCCGGCCGCCAACCTGGCCGTGAGCTCCTCCGACCGCGTCCCCATGCATAAAGGCGCAGAGGAAGACTCCGAAGGCGCGGATGCGCTCGCCGGCACCGGCCGGCGGCCCGCGGCCGGCGCGGCACAGGATCGACCGCCGCTCTGGTGGATGAGGCGAGGCAGAGAGAGGAGAGCCTGATGGTTTCTGCTTTTTTTTCACTTTAAAAAGGACCGCGGGTTTAATACCGTATACTGTAGGGATTTATTTGCAAAATTCATGATTGAAACGTTTTCTCACTTAAGAAAGGACTGCGGGTTGAATACTGAAAATTACGGGGACTTTTTTGCAAACCTGGCACGACGTATGACCAGAAGCAATCGGTGGTTTATTAGTAGGGAAGATTGATGCTGCTACATTGTGCATTTACTGACTCACAGGAAACCTGAAGGCCTATAGGTAATACCGTAATAGCTGCACCACTGCATACCATTTATTCATGAATTTAGGAAATACTAAAGTATGGATCAGTTTGCAAACTGGTTTTTGTCTGTGTCTGCTTTTTCTGCACGGTCATTTCTTACCATCAAATATTTATTTGTGTGCAACGCTTGTTATTGCATACCAGCTGTTGCTTGTTTTGGAAACCGTTAATTAGCTCCTTTCCCAATTCCCATGCTGAATGAATCTACGCCTTGTCAATCTGGGAGACCAGTATCACGGAACCTAGGCATGTGCGGATGCTCCATTAGTGACCTGCGAAATACCTGCAAGAGTGATATTTGATTCAAGACATGCATGTTCAGAACTAAACTAGGCCAAGTCAAAGAAGCTAAAAAGTTTTGCCTATTGTAATCAAGTGATTTCATTACAAACGCAATACCGGCGATCTATTGGTATATAGTAGACCAGAAACAAACTACTTTTTTTGGAAATTAGTGAACATGTGATTGAATTAAATTAAAGTGGAGTGAGCACTCGGAATTTTTGGTAGTGAGAATCTTCTTTTTTTTGACACTTTCTGTCTACTTTTTTCATATCAGTGTTGGAACTAGCTAAGATCGATGTTTGTTTTTTACTGATTGATGAGAAGATCAATAGTTCTAATCTATGGCGATTTTTTCTCTGGGTGTGTGGAAATAAACTTTGTTTGCATTTGGCGACTGCTTTCAGGGTCCGATCCATGTGTAAGGAGGTGTAGGATTGAGCTGCAACGTTGAGAAGATGACGTCGATCAGGATAAGGAGCACGGGCTGCTTGGATTGCTCTAGTTATTATTCAATTTTCAGTTCAATCTGCCTTGCGTGCTACAGTTTCAGTATTATTTGCTAGTTCTGCAAACTTGCTTTATTTCTTTGTGACTTATTTTCATCAGTGTTTTGTATTATTCGGGAAGATGCCCAATCATTCACTGAATCTTTGTGATGTCAATTGTTTCATCATTCTATATCTATATCTATATAAGGACTGTACTTAATTTACTAATAAAGGGAGACGTGTTTCTCTGATTTTTTTTGTCTGTCCACTGCTGAAATGAGAAAACCTGTTTCAGATAATATTTGCTAATTAAACATGATTCTTGGGATGCATAATAGTGTCAACAACTGGCAAACCCTATTTGGGGCTGCAGGTGCCGGTTACTACTGTTTCTGTAAACCGGCGCCTGCAGGCGCGTTAGCTGGGCCGGCCCATCTAGGGTTTTTTCTCAGTATTTAATACTGCAAAAAATCAAAGCGCGTTGGAACTGTTTCGAACCAGCGAGACCCCTGACCAAGTTAGGATGGTGCAACCACCCCACAAACTCAGCATCATCTG
>NW_021212987.1:0-808 GCF_002162155.2 Triticum dicoccoides | reverse complement strand
TGTCCAGTGATCTACTCCTAGATCACTATTGTACTCTCTTGCCAAATTCAGAGTAAGGTATACAATAGGTCTGGTACATAGCATAGCATACTTTATAGAACCTATGACTGAGGCACAGGGAATGACTTTTCATTTTTTTTTTCTATTTTCTGCTGTGGTCGGGATTTGAGTCTTACTCAATTTCATACCTTTGCAACACAGGCAAGAACTCTTTCTTTGACTGTTCCATTTTGAACTATTTCAAAATCTTGCCAAGGTATGTACTCATTGAAAATCTTATCAAGCGTCTTGATCTATCTCAATAGATCTTGATGCTCAATATGTAAGTAGCTTTTACTGAGGTCTTTTCCCTTTTTTAAAAAAACTCCTTTAAAACACTCCTTTATGCTTTGCAGAAAAATTCTACATCATTTCTGATCAACAATATGTCACTCACATATACTAATCAGAAAGGCTGTAGTGCTCCCACTCACTTTATTGTAAATACAGGCTTCTCAAAAAGTCTGTATAAAACCATATGCTTTGATCAACTCATCAAAGCGTATATTCCAACTCCGAGAGGCTTGCACCAGTCCATAGATGGATCGCTGGAGCTTGCACATTTTGTTAGTACCTTTAGGATTGACAAAACCTTCTGGTTGCATCATATACAACTCTTCTTTAATAAATCCATTAAGGAATGCAGTTTTGTTTATCCATTTGCCAGATTTCATAAAATGCGGCAATTGCTAACATGATTTGGACAGACTTAAGCATAGATACGAGTGAGAAAATCTCATCGTAGTCAACACCTTGAACTTGTCGAAAA
>NW_021212986.1:0-650 GCF_002162155.2 Triticum dicoccoides | reverse complement strand
GGCGGGAAGTGGCGGCCTTTGGTCCCGGTTGGTGGCACCAACCGGGACTAAAGGGGGGCATTAGTCCCGGTTGGTGCCACCAACCGGGAACAAAAGCCCCCTTTAGTCCCGGTTGTTGGCACCAACCGGGACCAAAGGCCTTGTGCTGCCCCGCGCCAAATGTTTAGTCCCACCTCGCTAGTTGAGAGGGAGCCGCACCAGTTTATAAGGTGCGGTGCGGCTCCCCTCTCGAGCTCCTCTCTAAAGCAGGCTTTCGGGCCTAACTCTGCCATCTGTGCCTGTGGGCCTACTAGGCCTTCCACGGGCCTGAATCCTGGCCCATAGGGTTTCTAGTCGTATTCAGGCCGTGGGGGCCCAGTAGGTGGCATTTTTTTTGTTTTTTTGTTTTATTTGTTGCTTTATTTAGTTTATTTTGGTTTTGGTTTATTTTTCTGTTAGTGCCATTAGTTTTCAAATCTGAAAACTCTTTTTTTGTTTTATTTGTTGCTTTATTTATTTTATTTTGTTTCTACTTACAACAAAATACTTATTGTTGCTATTTTTTTTTAGTTTTTTGTTCTGTTTTCTGAATTATTTAGTTTTTGTTGTTTTTTTCTTTATTTTTTAATTCTTTTTGCTTTTAGTTTTAGAAAAATTATAAACTTTCTGTT
>NW_021212985.1:0-890 GCF_002162155.2 Triticum dicoccoides | reverse complement strand
TTGCACTATATTTTTGGTTTAGTAAAATATGAAAACAGCTCCAAAAATAGTGTGTCAAATTAATCCACTGTTCTAAGAAGTTTTACCTCAGAATAAAAATAGTTTAGTATTTGGTAAAATATATTAGGAGTATAACTAATTGTTTTGATGTTGTTTTAATCACTTAAGGGTATTTAAATATTTTATAATGACTGTTGTTACTCCACCAATAATATCCATGATTTATTTGTCACATTAATAACATTTTAGTTTTGACTTTTGAAAACTTTAATCGTTTGACTTGATTTTAAATTTGAATTCGAACCGTGTTTGAACCATCGCGAGATTAATAACAGTAACCGAGGTGACGTGGCATCATTAGCGTGGAATTACTGTAGCATGATTACCCGGGCGTCACAATTCTCCTCTACTACAAGAAATCTCGTCCCGAGATTTAAGAGGGGAGTAAGGGGGAAAGTTCTGGTTACGATATTCTAACGGATCTTCTCGAAGAAGTTAATCCCTTTCTTTGATGTCTTCCATTCTTTATTCCAATGCATCCTGATAAACTTGTCATCATTTCTTCGGGAACTCCATCGTACTTACGAAAGGATAAGGGGCAGCTCACTACGACATAATGCTTCTGAGGGAAACAATCTGGGGTTAACCCAGGAATGAGTATAAGATTATCTCTCGAGTTGAACATATGAAATACCTCGAGAGTAAGGTACGAAGGTACCATAAGAGGCTCCAAGCGGATAGCTAGTTGCTCGAAGCCTGAACCAGAGTGAGAAAGGGGTTCAGAGTAGCGAGAGTAAGTATTGCGTCTGATACCAGAATAGATCACTAGGACGGTGGCCCGTGAATTACATACGAGGCCACGCACGAGGAATAACTTAGGGAATAGGGGG
>NW_021212984.1:0-997 GCF_002162155.2 Triticum dicoccoides | reverse complement strand
GCAACTAGGAGCAAAAAGAATTAGTTAAAAAGCTATTATAAAACTCATTTTAGGCCTAATCCAATTTCTATTAAGAAAAAAATAATTTAAAACTTTTATTATAAATAAAAGTTCATCTACTAGAATGACAGAAACTAACCTAGAATAACTAATCACAAGTTAAAAATAAATTAATTTACTAATTAATTAAGTAGGAAAACAGGAACTAGTTAATTAATTAGGATTAATAGGATTCTATCTAGAACTAATTATTTATTAATCCTAAAATACCCAAGTTAATTTCTAGGGTTTGGCAATGTCAAAATAAAGTGATGACAAAAAGAATCATGCAAAAATAATTTTTTTGTTAACTAAGGTTATAGCAGATTTACTATTCTGACTAAAACTAAAATAAAGCAATTTTAATTATTTTAACATGACTAAACATATTTTCTACAGAAACTACAACAAATTTGCAAACCAACAAAAAAAGAATCACTTAAAAATATTAAGTAGATTAAAAGATATGAATTTTTCAAAACTGAAACTATTCTGTTAAAAACAGAAACGAAAAAAAATAAAATTAAAAGAAAAATCGGGCTAACGGGCCTATCTAACGCACCGGGCGTTAAATAACTAAAACGTGCACGCGTCTAAATCGCTTCGGGCCGGTCCTAACTAAACCGGAATAAACCGGAACTAAAAACCGGTTCTTTTAAAAATAAACCTAACCCTTCGCCGAATCTAATCTAAAGCGTCGATATTGAATCGGACGGTGGGGAAGATTCCGACGACGTACCGCGGGGTCGACGGCGGCTCGGACAGCGACGGTGCGGTGGTCTCCGGTGGTCGGGGAAGTCGGCGGAGGTCTCCGGCGGGTGCGGACGGGCGAGGGGAGCTCGGGGGTCGACTCGGTGGAGCTCGAGGTGGTCCGAGGCGAGCGGTGGGGCGGCAATGGCGCGGCGGCGGCTCGGGTGCTCCGGCGAGCAATAGCGGCGAGAGGGAGGGGTCGGCCGAG
>NW_021212983.1:0-837 GCF_002162155.2 Triticum dicoccoides | reverse complement strand
GAGCATGCCAAAGATCGACGCCGGCGGAAAAAGCGCGAGGACCACCCGGAGATGACGGCGACTGAACTGGGTAGAGGTCGCCGGGACTGTCACAGCGGTGAAGAACCATCCTGGTGCGAGCGTCCTTAACAGAAAAGCCAACTTCGTCAAATTCCACAGTTACGAAATTATCACGAGAAAGATTGCGAACAGAGACTAAGTTCTGAATGAGATGGGGAGAAACAATGACATTATTAAGAGAGAGAGGTCGAGAGTTAGAAGGAAAAGGTGCAGACCCGACATGGGAGATAGGAAGACCAACACCGTTGCCGATGATGATACGAGAAGGAGTGGAAGTGGGATGAACAGAGGAGAGGTTACCCGGATGAGCGGACATATGAGCGGTGGCACCGGAGTCCATGATCCAATCACCACCACCGCCGGAGTAGGTATGCGGCTGCTGCAGGGCCGCTAGAAGGGCCGGGTCGTAGTAGGGGGCGCCATATGCGCCGGGGGCGCCGTATGCGCCGTGTGAGGGCGCGGTAGGGGGGGCGCCGAGGGCGCCGCTGGCGCCGAAGGGCGCGGCCAGGAGCGCCTGGTGTGCGCTCGGGCGGGGGCCGAGAATGCCCGGGGCGGGGGGCCGCGGCACAGGCATGCTGTAGGCGTGCACGACCCCCGTCCAGGGGTTGTATCCACCGGCCCAGGGTGGCGGGGGCTGCTGCTGAGGAGCCTGACCACCACCGCCGCCACCTTTGCCTCCGCCTTGGCGGTTGCCGCCGCGACCGAGGCGGCGGTTGCTGCTGTTGCCACCGTTGTGAGGTGGCTGGGGTGGCTGCGGCACCGGTGCAGGGTGCGGGA
>NW_021212982.1:0-1005 GCF_002162155.2 Triticum dicoccoides | reverse complement strand
TTTTGCTTTACTTTTTAATTCTTTTTTGCTTTTAGTTTTAGAAAAATTATAAACTTTCTGTTAGTGCCATTAGTTTTCAAATTTGAAAACACTTTTTTAGTTTTTTTGTTTTCTTTGTTGCTTTATTTATTTTACTTTGTTTCTACTTACAAGAAAATACTTATTGTTGCTATTTTTATTTTTTTCAGTTTTTTTGTTTTGTTTTCTGTATTTTTTTTGTTTTTTGCTTTATTTTTTAATTCCTTTTGCTTTTAGGTCAGCAAAATTATAAACTTTCTGTTAGTGCCATTAGTTTTAGAAAAATTGTAAACTTTCTGTTAGTGCTATTAGTTTTCAAATTTGAATAGTTAAAATTTGAATTCTTTGAAATTTGTGTGAATCACAAGTTTGTGATTAACTTTACTAAAAAAATGAACATAGATGCACCTATAGAGAAAATTCGACCTAAATTCATAGTTTTCAAATGAACTCTGAAAAAGTTGGCATACCATACTCGTGTGTTATAAAGTTGGCATGGTATCATCATAATAGTTGCGGGAGAAAGTCTTCACTTTTTCTTCGCTTGTGTCATTTGCTTATTGCGTCGTAACCATGGATAATCTTCATCGTTTATCAGGATGCTTGGGTCAGCCTTGACATTGAAGGGAGAAATTTCATGAAACTTTTCATAATCTTCAGACATGTCTGTCTTGCCCTCCACTCCCAGGATATCCCTTTTTCCTGAAAGAACTATGTGGCGCTTTGGCTCATCGTATGATGTATTCGCTTCCTTATCTTTTCTTTTTCTCGGTTTGGTAGACATGTCCTTCACATAGATAACCTGTGCCACATCATTGGCTAGGACGAATGGTTCGTCAGTGTACCCAAGATTTTTCAGATCCACTGTTGTCATTCCGTACTGTGGGTCTACCTGTACCCAGCTGTTGGGGTTTCGTAGTAATTTCAAAAAATTTCCTACGCACACGCAAGATCATGTGATGCATAGCAACGAGAGGGGAGAGTGTT
>NW_021212981.1:0-999 GCF_002162155.2 Triticum dicoccoides | reverse complement strand
ACCCATGCCGAAAGGTTGAGCTGGCAGAGTCACAATATAACATGGAGAACTCATAGAGGGCCTGTTGTGATCTTTTGATCCAACAAACTTCTGCCATAATGGTTCGTGGTATTTGGAAGAACGATATACCATGGACCTCGAGGACTATCGCAAAGATTACTAATATCCTAAAGGCACTAGCAATTACTATCAACATGAAGTAGGTAGAGTGAATCTCGGGTTCAAGAACCCAGGAACAGAATACCTATTACTAAGTAGCATCACGGGATGCTTTCGAGAATGATGGCCAGAATCATCACACTGGGAACACAAATCATGGCTAAATTACTAGATGATCCCCTAAGACACCTAGGGTCATAATAATATCTCCAACATATATGTCAAGGTAACGGAGTACCTCAACTCACTGATTAGTGTGGTTAATCTGGCCCATGGGAACATTAAAACGGGAAGAAAGGATTTGCAGATGCATCAGACTACTTAGAAACCTGGGATGACTCGGGCATCATAACGGCTGTAAATGCTCAGAAAAGATTTGAGACATTCCCAAAAATGGTGGCATAACCACTCAGAAGTACAATATCAAGGTTTCGAGATCAACAATTAACATACGGAAGTAGTAGGAACTGAACTGAGACTTAAATCCAACAATCTTATAAGTCCACTGATTAGTAACACGTGATCCTAATAGAAAGAAGGGATAGCCTAGTTCTTAATCCCCGTAGAAGAGAAGATGATGACTCAGATCAGAAGGGCATGAGGTAAAGGAGTAAAAAGAGCCTTACGTTCCATCCCACAATCAATTCCCTTACATAACTAAAGAATTTCTAGACTCAACTTCGACCAGTTTGGCTTGGTAATCCTACAGGCAGTCAAGCTCTGATACCAACGCTGTCAGGACCCCGACTCAATGCCACATCGATCTAGCATGTAACACCTCATATCACTTTGCGGCCTCACGCACGGTATTCCCACGGGTGTCGCCTTACCTTTGCCCGG
>NW_021212980.1:0-1183 GCF_002162155.2 Triticum dicoccoides | reverse complement strand
TCCAGTTCATAATTACACCTAGTCAAGAGTCAAGACAAGCTTAACTTTCAGGAAAGTTGATGCACATTTCCACGAAAGCCCACCAAACAAATTGCATCAGTTTCATAATTTGTAACGCAAAGGTGCAATGGATCCAAATAAATTCAGATGCAAAATGAGTACATAGGTGCCGAGGGGAGGAGAGGAGGAGAATTCAGATGCAAAAGCTCACCTTAGCAGCAGCTTGGATTCAATGGAGCTTGGAGGGGAGGAGACGGTGCCGAGGCCGTGCGGGAAATGACGGCGCTGCGCGGGTTTCTCCTCTCCTCTCCTCCTCGAGAGGAGTGTGGCGGGCTGCTGCAATGGAGAAGGGGCTAGGGTTAGGATGGATAGAAGCAAGCAGCCGAGGGGGGAGGGGGCAGCTCACCTGGCTTGGCGTCGAGGGAGAGGAGGAGCCGCGGACGGCGCCGCCTGGTCGTCGCGGCGGAGGAGGGCCGGTGGTCGCGGGGACGACGGTGGTCGTGGGGACGATGTCGGGGTCGCGGGGTCGCGGGAGAGAAGAAGCACGCGAGCAGCGGCGTGGTCGATGGGAGCAGCTCGAGCAGAGGTGGCGGCGGATCTGGCCGGCGTCGAGGGCGGCGGGGCAGCGGCGTCGGGAGAGGAGAGGGGAAGGGGATCGAGGGCGAGGGCTCGGGCGAGGGAGAGGAGAGGGGAAGGGGATCGAGGGCGAGGGCTCGGCCGAAGTAGGGGGGCACAATACTAATGGCGCACCACCCCTCGGTGCGCCATAAGTATATACATGCTAATGGCGCACCTCGGCCTGGTGCGCCATTAGTATTTTTTTTATTTCCGCTCGAGCCAACAGGTTATCACCCACGTGACCTCATCCACATCAACTCCCCTCTACTAGCTTGACTGGTCAGGTGCCAGTTCTCACACCAGGAGGTCCTGGGTTCGATTCCTAGGCTCCACAAAAAAATTTATGCATTTTAAAATGTTGTTTGATACTTATTTGTTTTTAAATATGTTCAAACTTGTTTAAATCATAACAGTATTTTTTTTATAAGACAATAATATTTTTTTATAAAACAGTAATTTTTTTTATAAGACAGTAATTTTTTTTATAAGACAGTAATATTTTTTTTAAAAATATCATCAAACAGTAATGCCGGTGGAGCGGGGGAGGGTGCGGGGGGTCGGTGGC
>NW_021212979.1:0-935 GCF_002162155.2 Triticum dicoccoides | reverse complement strand
CATTGATTCGATCACCATCTTTGTCTCGAAGTCTTGCTCTGAGAACTCCAACTAACATGACAACGAGAGGAAAGGAAAGATCCTAAAAGAATGGTTCTTCTCGAAGGTCGAACAACTCAGGATTAACTCACGGAATGAGACATAGCAACATCTCTCGAGCTGAGAGGCGAAGCACACATCCATAGGAATGGAGTGAAGCAGATGACGAAGGTTCACTAGGTAGACCACAATTTCACGCTTAAGAAGGTGGTAATCGATTGTCAACGTAGCGAGGAGTTGAGTTGCCATGATACCATAACGATACACCTTAGGGAAGGTGACTCGTAGAGATATCCCCTTAAGTGGCAAAAAGAATTACTTTTGATTCAGAGATCATTGAAACTCTTTAAACCAGCCTAAGGCAATTCTCGAGCGATCATTTGGAGGGGTCGGTAGAATGGCATACTCGGACTTGGATGATGTGGATTACCTTGTTGAAGACAATGTAATGGATGAATTTGCTTACCACTGGAAATGGAAGAGACCCGTGGTAGAATGGCACATTGGCGGTGCAAGCTGGGAACAAAATGCAAATGCTGGGAATGATTCTGGTAACTGGGGAAGAACCCAACAATAGAGAGTGAATCCACTGTTGAGAAGTTATAGCATAACCGAGGAAGTTGAGAGCAAACCTAGCTAGTGCCGATGGTAACACCTAACGCTTGTGCGTGCTCTCAAGAACTTGAGCATTTCCATAATCATCAAGGTTTTACCAATATCCGTGTCAAGGATTCTGGCAACACAACTTACTACCATGATGAATACCGGTGGAAGATGCCGATGCAAAGGAAGATAACACCTTCTTAGATTTCACCTTGGCGAGGCCAAGGAAACAAAATCTGGATGATCGACCGAGAGACATTTAGCACTCCGCTTCTAATGTTCTCCTTGATGTG
>NW_021212978.1:0-766 GCF_002162155.2 Triticum dicoccoides | reverse complement strand
CCTTTATGGAAACTTTCCTTGCAGCTGCCACTCGGATCGCCGACGGAATTGACCTTGATGAATTCGTTGCTCCTTCCAGCCCTCCACAGGAGGGGTAAAAAACTTCTTCTGGCTCGACGCTTTAAATTTGCCTCGGTATGCCGAGTGGAATTGTAACCGATAAACCTTAACAGGCTTAACGCCTGAGCACTCTCGGTTCCTTTAGATATCGATTCAAACTTGAATTTGGTGCTTGGATACGATTGCCTTTGGCTCGAAATGTCTTTTGCAGGTTCAAAGCAAGGCGCCTTTACTGCGATCGACTTATTCTTCAGTCCACTTAAGCGAGCACTGGGCTGCAGCTAAGCCCCCGAGTGAGAGGTTTACTCTTCTCTCGGCAGGATTTTGATAACTTAGGCGAGTGCTTGGACTGCAGCTAAGCCCCCGAGTGAGAGGGTTGTTCTTCACTCGGTAGGATTTTTATAACTTAGGCGAGCATAGGGCTGCAGCTAAGCCTCCGAGTGAAAGTCCGGCTTATCACTCGGTAGGATTTTGATAACTTAGGCGAGTGCTTGGACTGCAGCTAAGCCCCCGAGTGAGAGGGTTGCTCTTCACTCGGTAGGATTTTTATAACTTAGGCGAGTGCTTGGACTGCAGCTAAGCCCCCGAGTGAGAGGGTTGCTCTACACTCGGTAGGATTTTGATAACTTAGGCGAGTGCTTGGACTGCAGCTAAGCCCCCGAGTGGAAGTCTGGCTTACCACTCGGTAGGATTTTGACAACTTAGG
>NW_021212977.1:0-1201 GCF_002162155.2 Triticum dicoccoides | reverse complement strand
TGAAAAAGCTTCAACCTGATAAGCTCGAACCCAAATCGGAGAAATGTGTCTTCATAGGATACCCAAAGGAAACTGTTGGGTACACCTTCTATCACAGATCCGAAGGCAAAACATTCGTTGCTAAGAATGGATCATTTCTAGAGAAGGAGTTTCTCTCGAAAGAAGTGAGTGGGAGGAAAGTAGAACTTGACGAGGTAACTGTACCTGCTCCCTTACTGGAAAGTAGTTCATCACAGAAAACTGTTTCAGTGACACCTACACCAGTTAGTGAGGAAGCCAATGATAATGATCATGAAACTTCAGATCAAGATACTACTGAACCGCGTAGATCAACCAGAGTAAGATCCACACCAGAGTGGTACGGTAATCCTGTTCTGGAGGTCATGCTACTAGATCATGATGAACCTACGAACTATGAAGAAGCGATGGTGAGCCCAGATTCCGTAAAGTGGCTTGAAGCCATGAAATCTGAGATGGGATCCATGTATGAGAACAAAGTATGGACTTTGGTTGACTTGCCCGATGATCGGCAAGCAATTGAGAATAAATGGATTTTTAAGAAGAAGACTGACGCTGATGGTAATGTTACTGTCTACAAAGCTCGACTTGTCGCAAAAGGTTTCGGCAAGTTCAAGGAATTGACTACGATGAGACCTTCTCACCCGTAGCGATGCTTAAGTCCGTCCGAATCATGTTAGCAATTGCCGTATTTTATGATTATGAAATTTGGCAAATGGATGTCAAAATTGCATTCCTGAATGGATTTCTGGAAGAAGAGTTGTATATGATGCAACCAGAAGGTTTTGTCGATCCAAAGGGAGCTAACAAAGTGTGCAAGCTCCAGCGATCCATTTATGGACTGGTGCAAGCCTCTCGGAGTTGGAATAAACGTTTTGATAGTGTGATCAAAGCATTTGGTTTTATACAGACTTTCGGAGAAGCCTGTATTTACAAGAAAGTGAGTGGGAGCTCTGTAGCATTTCTGATATTATATGTGGATGACATATTACTGATTGGAAATGATATAGAATTTCTGGATAGCATAAAGGGATACTTGAATAAAAGTTTTTCAATGAAAGACCTCGGTGAAGCTGCTTACATATTAGGCATTAAGATCTATAGAGATAGATCAAGACGCTTAATTGGACTTTCACAAAGCACATACCTTGACAAAATTTTGAAGAAGTTCAAAATGGATCAA
>NW_021212976.1:0-671 GCF_002162155.2 Triticum dicoccoides | reverse complement strand
CAGTTTTGGCCGATTCTAGCCCGTTTCATGGACTATTACTCACTGTTTTGGGGTCCGAGAGTGACTACCACGATTAACAAACCCTGGGATGCGTTTACGTATCGGTCATCAACACTGGCAGTTTTGGCCGATTCTGGCGCATTTCATGGACTATTACTCACTGGTTTGGGGTCATGGAGTGATTACCACGATTAACAAACCCTGGGATGCGCCTATGTGTCGGTCATCAACACTGGCAGCTTTGGCCGATCCTGGCCCGTTTCACGGACTATTACTCACTGTTTTGGGGTCCCAGAGTGATTTCCACGATTAACAAATCTTGGGATGCGTCTACTTATCGATCATCAACACTGGTAGTTTTGGCCGATTTTGGCCCGTTTCATGGACTATTACTCACTGTTTTGGGGTCCAGGAGTGATTACCATGATTAACAAACCCTGGGATGCGTCTACGTGTCGGTCACCAACACTGGCAGTTTTGGCCGATTCTGGCCCGTTTCATGGACTATTACGCACTGTTTTGGGGTTGGAAAGTGATTTCCACTATCAACAAACCCTGGGATGCTTTTACGTCTCGGTCATCAACAGTGGCAGTTTTGGCCTATTCTGGCCCGTTTCATGGACTATTACTCATTGTTTTTGGGTCCCGAAGTAATTTCCACGATTAACAAA
>NW_021212975.1:0-709 GCF_002162155.2 Triticum dicoccoides | reverse complement strand
TTTTCCTCCAAAATGACTTAATATGCTTAACTAGATCTAAAATGACATAATATGCTTAAGAAATGACATAATTTAGCTCCTAAATGACTTCACATGCTTAGCTAGCTCCAAAATGACCTATTTAACCTAGGCTAGCTCTAAAATGACCTATACTTAGCATCTTTTCCTCCAAAATTACTTAATCTGCTTAACTAGCTCTAAAATGACATAATATGCTTAAGAAATGACATAGTTTAGCTCCTAAATGACTTCACATGCTTAGCTAGCTCCAAAATGACATAATAACCTTACTTAGCTCAAAAATGACCTATTTAACCTAGGATAGCTCTAAAATGACCTATACTTAGCATTGTTTCCTCCAAAATGACTCAATATGCTTAGCTAGCTCAAAAATTACATAATAAGCTTAATTAGCTCCAAAATGACCTATTTAACCTAGGATAGGTCTAAAATGACCTATACTTAGCATTTTTTCCTCCGAAATGACTTAATATGCTTAGCTAGCTTCAAAATGACCTATTTAACCTAGGATAGCTCTAAAATGACCTATACTTAGCATCTTTTCCTCCAAAATGACTTAATATGCTTAACTAGATCTAAAATGACATAATATGCTTAAGAAATGACATAATTTAGCTCCTAAATGACTTCACATGCTTAGCTAGCTCCAAAATGACATAATAACCTTACTTAGCTCTAAAATGACCTA
>NW_021212974.1:0-1997 GCF_002162155.2 Triticum dicoccoides | reverse complement strand
TATATAAGGTGCATTAATATAAACAGGAGATATTGTGATATCCCAAAATAACCACGTTCCGACCTGGAACAAACTTCAGCTTCACCTGCAGCTAACAATGCTATAAGAGGGGCTGAGCAAAAGCGGTGACATAGCCAGACAAAGGGTTTGCTAGGACAGGATGGTTAGAGGTTTAACATGGCAATAGGTAGGCATGGTAAACAAAGGCAGGTAGGGCTAACATAGCGAAAGAGCGAGTACTAGCAAGCAAAGATAGTAATGATTTCGAAGGTATGATCATCTTGCCTGCAAGGTTCTCAGAGTCGTCGAAGGCTGGATCCTCGTAAGCGTTCTCAACAGGTTCCTCGTGCACGTACTCGTCTCCCGGCTCTACCCAAAGCAAGAACACAAGCAAAGGAACCACAATAAATCACGGTGCAATACGCAAGCAATATGATGCAAAACATGTCATGATATGCGAGATGTGATATGCAATGCATATGCGTGCTTCGGGAGGAAAAGGGTGAACAAGGCATCAACTTGGTAAACCAAGTATGCCGTTGGAAAGATGAGATGATTTCGGTTGAAAACAATATAAAGATCACCGGGAACGGATGCACGGTTTGCAAATGACAAGCAAGACAAGTATGGCACAAAGCTGCGATTAACAGCGCGATGCAACTTAGCATGCAACAAGAAACTATGCTATAGCACCCCAACCTAAAAACAAAGCATATGGCAATGATCTACAGGAGATGCTTTATAAAAGAGGAACACTGAGCTACGAAGCATGGGGAAAGTGCAAAAAAATTATCAGGTTGGACATGGCATAAACAGCAGCACGAAGCAATGTTCAGAGCAGGTTATCAACATGCTACAGGAACTTATAATAGCAAAATAAGATATGGCATGAATCTACTCAAAGCAAAGATCGAAAGTCCCTTACTGACCATAAGCCAAAAAGGATCAGAAACTATGATGGCACCCACGTAAACATAGCAAGTTTCGTTAACAGATTTCAGTAAACAAAGCATGGCATTGAAATAATTATGAAGGCACCTTCGCGAGCTCGATGCACTCACTACAGAGCTCCTCATGATAAACTAAGCATACATCCCTCAAGAAGACATGACATAGAAGCTATACATGGCAAGAAACAACATCATAGCATACCCGGATGAACTACAACAACCTCGGCCAAATTGAATAACATGTAAACTATCTGCTAGGAAACAATTTGAAGCAAAAGTAGAGCACGAAAAGGACATGCTAGGCGACTCCATAATTGCAACCAGGACCATGGATGGATAGAGAAAAACCATGTTTTCAAAACACCCTTACTGAAGTATCTCAAATTATGCATGGATTTATCTGTAGCAACATGTTTACATGGCAACAAAATTACAGCAGAGCAGGAACTAAAAACAGCGTTAACGCGAAGCCTAGTTTGCATGCTTGTGCTAGTCACCACATTGATCACAAAAATACATGGTAAGCACCTCTGTAAAGAAGACATAGCCTAGTTCAAAACACCTTTAGGGATCAACCTCATAGGATGCACACATCAATCACGGCAAAAATGACAAAAAAGCTCGTGCTGATAAGATTCTGGAACTAACGATATGAAGCCCTCTTCCAACAGCATTTCGGGCATCAAGATGACCTCAAATGCAAATGATGCAATGGAATGAAATGATGTACCCTGCGAGACAAACAATTTGACATATTACACGCACGAAACGGAGCTACGGGTGCAAAGATGTGATGCGATGAAGATACAATGATTTTAACAACAGAAATAGGACTTGGTGAAAAAAACGGGGGTCGGGGAAAGTGAACCGCGGGCTCGATCTGGATCTGGCCGGATCCGAGGCTCGCCGGAGTCCCTGTACGCCGGAGGAGGGAGATGGCCAGAGCTCGGGGCGCGGCCGGAGCGGAGGAGGACGCCGCGGGGCCGGGACGGCGGAGATGGGCGGCGGCGGAGTGGCGGCGGATGCCGGGGACGGCGGCTGCGACCG
>NW_021212973.1:0-956 GCF_002162155.2 Triticum dicoccoides | reverse complement strand
AGAGGACCTCTCCACCCGGTTGTGTTAGGTCGGCCCATAGGAACACTTTGGAGCAACATCCGGGCCAGGCCCACAACTACATCCACTCCGTGTAGACTCGACGCGTCCGTTTCCCCCCTCCGGGTGCCGGCGGCGGCGCCGTTCGTCAGGGGGGCCACGCACCGGAGACGCGTGCCGCCTCTTCGGACATGCCACAACACCACCCCGCATGTATGAGGGCCCGGTACGATGCTCCGGTGGCATTGCTACCCCCCAGGGCCCCCGTCCCGCCTAACCCTGTAGCGTTTGACCACGGGATCTAGCCCTTTGACTTTGCACGGACGGGCTTTGACCAGTGGACCTCTCCACCCGGTTGTGTCGGGTCGGCCCAGAGGGACACCGGGGAGCAACATCCGGGCCAGGCCCACAGCTACATCCACTCCATGTAGACCCGACGCGTCCGTTTCCCTCCTCCAGGTGCCGGCGGCGGCGCCGTCCGTGAGGGGGGGCACGCACCAGAGACGCGTGCTGGGCGTTTGCAACCGCCTCAACACTTCCAGACTTGTGAGAGGCCGCCTACGCAAGATTTTACGGTATGCTACCCCCCGAAAGCCGCCGGCCACAGTCGTAGACATGCGAAGAGCAATCCGCGTAGAGGGAAGTGTTCAGATACTTCTCCATCACAAAAAATTATGAAAAATTACCATCAGTCCTATAGCACATGTGCCCACGTTGTGTAGAAAACTCATGATTTTATCGCGCTCCAAGTATTTAATAATATTCACGCTGCATCGTTACCGCAGAACGTCTACCACCGTTTCATTGCCGTCCGTGAGGGGGGCCACAACCCGGAGACGCGTGCCGCCTCTTCGGACATGCCACAACACCACCCCACATGTATGAGGGCCCGGTACGACGCTCCGGTGGCATTGCTACCCCCCCAGGCCCCCCATACATGCGGGGTGGTGTTGTGGCAT
>NW_021212972.1:0-1275 GCF_002162155.2 Triticum dicoccoides | reverse complement strand
GCTCTATCCAAGCTTTGAGAGTTTTTGACTACAACGGTTGCCGATCACCGCCTGCTGCTGGGTAAGAACTGGTAAGAATTTGAGATTTGCTTGACGGATTTGTGACACCCACCACCACCACTTGTTCGTAGTCTGTAGGATCATATTCTTGTGTGTTTCTATTGCTGCTAACCATGCCAGGATCACAAGCCGACGAGATTGACTGGGAGAATTTATCGAACAAGGAGCTTCATGATAAGTTTCAGCAAATGATGACTGAACAGGTGCAAGATGTGCTGAACAATTTTGAAGAGGCCATGGAGAAGATCACTGGCCTTGAAAAGACGTTCGAAACAAAGCTCGATAACAAGTTTAATGAATTGCTCGCGCGTCTTCCACCACCACCACCCGCTGCACCTAACGCACCTCTCCAACAACAACAACAACGACTACCTCCACGTCGCGAAGCAGACCTCCGCCGAGCAAGCCGTGTTCCTCTTGCGTTTGGCCAAATTGTTGGTGCTACTGTTGATACTTCTGTGGCTCCTGCTGCTGATGCGGAGGAGGATGATTATGTGGGAGATTATGAGGATGAGGTTGATCAAAATCAACACTACGTGCAGCCACCTGTACCACCACCAGCAGGTCGACCTTAGGTATATATTCGTAATGGTAGGCCTGCACCACCACCTCAGGTACGAGATGATGTCCATATTCCTAAACTGAAATTGAATATTCCACCATTTGAGGGTAGATATGTTCCTGATATATATCTTACTTGGGAGTTAGAAACTGAACAACGATTTACATGTTTACAATATCCTGAGGAGAGACGAGTTGCTGCTGGCGTTTGTGCTTTCACTAGTTTTGCATGTGTATGGTGGTCTGAACATTGTAGATTATATCCTATTCCAACTACTTGGGCTGCTTTGAAAACTGCTATGCGTACGCGTTGGGTTCCACCATATTATCAACGTGAATTGCTTCAAAAATTGCAGCGTTTAAGACAAGGGAAAAATTCTGTAGAAGAATATTATCAGGAATTACAAACTGGCATGATTAGATGTGGTATTGTTGAGGAGAATGAAGCTATGCTTGCACGTTTTCTGGGTGGATTAAATAGAGAGATTCAGACCATTCTAGACTATAAGGAGTATACTAATATCACTCGTTTATTCCATCTTGCTTGTAAAGCTGAACGTGAAGTGCAGGATCGACAAGCATTGGGGCGAACTAACTTTTCTGCAGGCCGACCTTCATCATGGACACCACGTGCATCTTCTACTTCAACTGCAC
>NW_021212970.1:0-902 GCF_002162155.2 Triticum dicoccoides | reverse complement strand
GGGGGGGGGGGCTAAAATAAAGATGACCTTTGGGCTCCGGAAACCCAAGGGAAAAAGGGGCTAGGTGGCAAATGGTAAAACCAATGTTGGGCATTGCTGGAAAAGCTTTAATCAAGGCGAACTATCAAGGGGTTCCCATTATAGCCCAACCGCGTAAGGGACGCACAATCCGGGAACATAACACCGGTATGACGGAAACTAGGGCGGCAAGAGTGGAACAAATCACTAGGCGAGAGGCCGAGCCTTCCACCCTTTACCAAGTATATAGATGCATTAAGATAACATAGCAATATAATGATATCCCAACAAGTAAATAGATGTTCCAACAAGGAACGGCTCCAATCTTCACCTGCAACTAACAACGCTATAAGAAGGGCTGAGCAAAAGCGGTAACATAGCCAATCAACGGTTTGCTAGGACAATGGTGGGTTAGAGGATCAACATGGCAATTGGGAGGCTGACAAGCAAAAGGTAGGCATCGTAGCAGTGGCAAAGCAAAAGAGCGAGCAAACTAGCATAGCAAAGATAGTAGTGATTTCGAGGGTATGATCATCTTGCCTGCACAGTTGTCAGAGTTGACTGGATCCTCACAAGAAAACTCAACGGGCTCCTCGGTAGCGAACTCGTCTCCCGGCTCTACCCAACAAGACAAACAAGCAACAAGGATACAATCAACCACGGGCAAGACCAAGCAATATGATGAAATGACGATATGCTATGCGGGATGCGATGCGGGATGCAAAATGCAAGATATGACAGGAAATGCATGAACCTGGCATCAACTTGGAAAACCAAGTGTGCCACTGGATAGAGGGGATGAAATCTCTTGAAAACGATATAAAGATCATTGGAATCGGAGCTACGGTTTGGAAATGGCGAGCGTTTTAAGATATGACACCGGT
>NW_021212969.1:0-1264 GCF_002162155.2 Triticum dicoccoides | reverse complement strand
TACTTACACTATGAATATGTGTAGCATTACGCTCGAGATTCATAAAGAATAAACCATTCACCATCGGAGCATGACCATAAAACATATCTCTCATATAAATAGAACAACCATTATTCTCGGATTTAAATGAGTAGCCATCTCGAATTAAACGAGATCCTGATACAATGTTCATGCTCAAACTTGGCACAAAATAACAATTATTGAGGTTCAAAACTAATCCCGTAGGTAAATGTAGAGGTAGCGTGCCGACGGCGATCACATCGACCTTGGAACCATTCCCGACGCGCATCGTCACCTCGTCCTTCGCCAGTCTCCGTTTATTCCGCAGCTCCTGTTGTGTGTTACAAATATGAGCAACGGCACCGGTATCAAATACCCAGGAGTTACTACGATTACTGGTAAGGTACACATCAATTACATGTATATCAAATATACCTTTGGTTTTGCCAGCCTTCTTGTCTGCTAAGTATTTGGGGCAGTTCCGCTTCCAGTGACCACTTTCCTTGCAATAAAAACACTCAGTCTCGGGCTTGGGTCCATTCTTTGGCTTCTTCCCGGCAGCTTGCTTGCTGGGCGCGGCAACTACCTTGCCGTCCTTCTTGAAGTTCTTTTTACCCTTGCCCTTCTTGAACTTAGTGGTTTTATTGACCATCAACACTTGATGTTCCTTTCTGACTTCTACCTCTGCTGATTTTAGCATAGCAAATACTTCAGGAATGGTCTTTTCCATCCCCTGCATATTGAAGTTCATCACAAAGCTCTTGTAGCTTGGTGGAAGCGACTGGAGGATTCTGTCAATGACCGCATCATCCGGGAGATTAACTCCCAGCTGAGTCAAGCGGTTATGCAACCCAGACATAGTGAGTATGTGCTCACTGACAGAACTGTTTTCCTCCATCTTACAGCTGAAGAATTTGTCGGAGACTTCATATCTCTCAACCCGGGCATGAGCTTGGAAAACCATTTTCAGCTCTTCGAACATCTCATATGCTCCATGTCTCTCAAAACGCTTTTGGAGCCCCGGCTCTAAGCTGTAAAGCATGCCGCACTGAACGAGGGAGTAGTCATCGGAACGTGCCTGCCAAGCGTTCATAACGTCTTGTTCCGCAGGGAGAACAGGTGCATCACCTAGCGGTGCTTGTAGGACATAATCTTTCTTGGCAGCTATGAGGATGATCCTCAGGTTCCGGACCCAGTCCGTATAGTTGCTGCCATCGTCTTTCAGCTTGGTTTTCTCTAGGAACGCGTTGAAGTTGAGGACTAC
>NW_021212968.1:0-2404 GCF_002162155.2 Triticum dicoccoides | reverse complement strand
GCCGACAAGTACCACGACGTCCGTCGATCGCCAAGTACCCCTTCGGATACGCAAGTCCCTCGAAGGTCCACCGATGCCTAGTACGACTACAAGACCGGAACGAAGTACCACGATGACCGTTGACATGTACCACTACACCGCACCGAAACGTCAAGACCGTCCCGGATATTGTCAAGTACCACTTCGGTTTCGGAACGCGACGAGTACCACGACTACCCTCGTGGACTTTGGTTCCATCAAGTTCGACTACAACGTGCGACAACTACCACCGCCGTGATTTTTGACAAGACGTCGTGTGCCTCTACTTCCACTACCGAACATCCCGAGAACGTCTACTTCCCCTACACCGCATCGAACTCGAACCGCTCCGATAACGCACGCTTCGAAGGTATAACCCCGAGACGACGTCCGTGAACGAATGCTTGCGATGTCTGAAATGCTCGTGTTTGCTCCGTGTAGGACTTGTTCGGTGCACGTTGCCCCTCTTTTGCCTTGCCACCGACATGTGGGAACCCCGTAATCGTGAGCACCCCACCATCCTTGCATGACACGCTCCCGTCACTTCCTTTTGCACCGTTATCCCCGTGGGCTACCGGAGAACCGATATGTTGTCGTGGCATCATTTTCGGATTCGTCGTGGTGGCACCCTTTTCCTTTCCACCATGATGTCAAATGCTTCATAATAATGCTTTTGTCAAGTTTTAATAAAAATTGCATAAACTTGTTCATGTCAGCTGCATCATGATAACAACAATTAAAAATATTTAAATTGTTGTTTGCATTAATTTACTAATGCATATGGGGATTTACCGGATTTGTTGTTTGCTATATCCGGCCCCATTTAAATTGTTTAGATAGACAATCCCTTTATGTTTCACCTCTTGACACGCTTAACAACATTTAATATTGTTGGGTACATAAACGAGACAGAACTAAATAATTGATGTGGTGTCCCGTCAATATACAACCCGTTGCATATTGAGCTCCACTTAATTTGTAGGATTGTTTGTGCTCTTTGTCATGCCATGCCTCTTTAAACCGGACATGCATCATACTTGTTTGCGCATCATGCCATGATTATGTGGTGGTTGTTTACTAGGTTGTTTGCTCTTTTCCGGTGTTGCTTCTTCGGGTTGGTTCCGATAACGTCGCGTTTGTGAGGAACCGTTCGACTACGTCCGTTTGTCTTCTTCATGGACTCGTTCTTCTTCCTTGTGAGATTTCAGGCAAGATGACCATACCCTCGAAATCACTTCTATTTTTGCTTGCTAGTTGCTCGCTCTTTTGCTATGCCTATGCTGCGATACCTACCACTTGCTTATCATGCCTCCCATATTGTTGAATCAAGCCTCTAACCCACCTTGTCCTAGAAAACCGTTGTTTGGCTATGTTACCGCTTTGCTCAGCCCTTCTTATAGCGTTGTTAGTTGCAGGTGAAGATTGAAGTTTGTTCCTTGTTAGAACATGGAGATGTCGTTCCTTGTTGGAACATTTTTTACTTGTTGGGATATCACAATATATCTTACTTAATTAATGCATCTATATACTTGGTAAAGGGTGGAAGGCTCGGCCTTATGCCTGGTGTTTTGTTCCACTCTTGCCGCCCTAGTTTCTGTCATATCGGTGTTATGTTCCCGGATTTTGCATTCCTTACGCGGTTGGGCTATTATGGGAACCTCTTGACAGTTCGTCTTAAGTAAAGCTCTTCCAGCAATGCCCAACTTTGGTTTTACCATTCGCCGCCTAGCCTTTTCTTTTCCTTGGGGGTCGCGCGCCCAAGGGTCATCATTTTTTTAAACCCCCGGACCAGTGCTCCTCTGAGTGTTGGTCCAACTTGTCAGCCGCCGGTGGCCACCAGGGGCAACTCTGGGCTGGCCTACCGGAAGTTTAGACAATCCGGTGTGCCCTGAGAAAGAGATATGTGCAGCTCCTATCAGGATTTGTCGGCACATTCGGGCGGTGTTGCTGGTTTAGTTTTACCCTGTCGAAATGTCTTGTTGTACCGGGATACCGAGTCTGATCAGAAAGTCTCGGGAGGAGGTCTATTCCTTCGTTGACCGTGAGAGCTTGTGATGGGCTAAGTTGGGACACCCCTGCAGCGATTTGAACTTTCAAAAGTCGTGCCCGCGGTTATGGGTAGATGGGAATTTGTTAACGTCTGGTTGTAGAAAACCTAAACTTGACCTTAATTAAATTGAATCAACCGCGTGTGTAACCGTGATGGTCTCTTTCCGGCGGAGTCCGGGAAGTGAACACGGTTGGTGGAGTTATGCTTGGCATAGGTTGCTATAGGATCACTTCTTGATCATACTTTATCCATCGTGCTTTGCCTTCTCTTCTCGCTCTCATTTGCGTATGTTAGTCACCATATAAGCTAGTCGCTTGCTGCAGCTCCACCTCATAC
>NW_021212966.1:0-1209 GCF_002162155.2 Triticum dicoccoides | reverse complement strand
GATCAACCTGACCACGAGGGTCTGTTTCTTGCGAGCAAACGAAGAACAAGCAAGAAACTGAGATTGCAATCTGGATATTGCGAATATAAGATGAAAGCTTTATTGATCAAGGTGGGGTTCTGTGACGCCTTTGTCTGGTCGTTGAACACAAATGAAGTACGCGAAGTTGCAGCTATGGCGAACTTTTAATCTAAACAAAACCCAAAGTCTAAACGATGCCCTAAGGGCTGTATATATGGAGGAAGAGGGGGGAATTTCGTGGCCCTTGGTGGAGGGGTCCGAAATCAACCCTATCTTTTGTTTCCCCACACATACGGACTCTAAAAATAGCCTATACTTATGTATTTCGAAATTACATGGGCCTGGCCCAATAATAAGGTGACGCAACACCTAAAATAGCCTCGGGATGAAAATTATGAAGTGGCATCTTGTATATTTCGTCCAAGGCTTCATGCACCCATTATGGTGGCTTCAAAGTCCTGAAATCATCACTTGTAACTCCGTTCTTGTTCTTGCTCCAATGTTCATCCTTCTCCAAGCTAGGCCCTTCATTTGTAAGCAAAACAAATGTATCCAATTTAGGCAGCATCATATTCTCATGAACATTAGAATCATTACCAAGAAACGAAAGTACCTGGTAATTTAGTTGGCGTGCACGAGCTCTAGTAATTGGTCCAGTATGTATAGCAGCAGGGGCTGTGTGTGTAACAATTGTATTGATGTCCTGATCAGAAGAGGCAACAAATCAATAGGTGCACGAGGTAGGAAACCATAAACAACTTCAAAAGGGCACATCTTAGTAGTAGAATGCAATGAACGATTATAAGCAAATTCAATATGAGGCAAGCATTCCTCCCACATTTTCTTATTATTCTTCAAAAAAGCCCTAAGCATAGTAGACAACGTTCTATTGACTACTTCAGTTTGTCCATCAGTTTGGGGGTGACAAGTAGTACTAAAAAGCAGTTTAGTCCCCAACTTAGCCCATAAACATCTCCAAAAGTGGCTAAGAAATTTAGTATCACGATCTGAAACAATAGTATTTGGCACACCATGCAAGCGAATAATTTCACGAAAGAACAAATCAGCAACATTAACAGCATCATCGCTTTTATGACATGGTATAAAGTGTGCCATTTTCGAGAATCTATCCACAACAACAAATATGCTATCCCTCCCCTTCTTTGTTCGAGGTAAACCTAAAACAAA
>NW_021212965.1:0-726 GCF_002162155.2 Triticum dicoccoides | reverse complement strand
GGTGAGATTTTACAGTTTTTCGTAGTTTAGATCGAGTCTGTTCTTCATACCTATAGTCCACGAAAAAGCCACAAAAAAAATTTAGGGTTAGTTCATCATATCCGAACCAATCTGAGCCTTGCATAATCTTTTTAGGGTTTTGCTTTGTTGAATTTGCGGTTGCATCGTCGTGTCTAGTTGCTGGTCTTAGAGTCTAGTCTTTTAGAGTTTCGAGTTCTGGTCATAAGTTGTCACGCCGCCGCCGCACCATCATCATCGCCCCTGCCATCTACCACCACCGCACCGAATCCGTATCCATATACCACCACCAATCCGTGTCCATATACCACCACCGATCCATATCCATATACTACCACCGCTACCACCACCGCTGCCATATACCACCACCATATATCCACCACCAATCCGAGTTCTTTGCTTATTAGGTTTGTTTTCGGGATCCATCTAGTTTCCGATTCGTGTTTCCTTGCCGGAGTAGGTTTTCGGGATCCATCTAGATTCCGATTCGTGTTTCCTTGCCGGAGTAGGTTTCGGGAAAAAAAAAGAGTCGGGTAGCCACGCTCCGTTTAGGCCCAAAATTTTTCAAAAACGCATTTTTCGAAAAAATTTCTGGCTATCCTATTTTTAGGTGTTTCTGAGTGTTTTGAGACAGGTGCCATTATAGGAAGTTTTTTTTGACCCGTTTCCAGTTTTTGGGTCCGGGCAGTCGAAAAAAAAAAAATTGGT
>NW_021212964.1:0-2017 GCF_002162155.2 Triticum dicoccoides | reverse complement strand
AAAGCAATAGCAACATACTAAACGATCGGGTGCTAAGCTGATGGAATGGGTCATGTCAATCAGATCATTCAACTAATGATGTGATCCCGTTAATCAAATAACAACTCTTTGTCTATGGTTAGAAAACATAACCATCTTTGATTAACGAGCTAGTCAAGTAGAGGCATACTAGTGACACTCTGTTTGTCTATGTATTCACACATGTATTATGTTTCCGGTTAATACAATTCTAGCATGAATAATAAACATTTATCATGATATAAGGAAATAAATAATAACTTTATTATTGCCTCTAGGGCATATTTCCTTCAGTCTCCCACTTGCACTAGAGTCAATAATCTAGTTCACATCGCTATGTGATTAACACCAATAGTTCACATCCTTATGTGATTGGTTCACATCTCCATGTGACTAACACCCAAAGGGTTTACTAGATTCAATAATCTAGTTCATATCGCTATGTGATTAACACCCAAAGAGTGATCATGTTTTGCTTGTGAGAGAAATTTAGTCAACGGGCCTGTCAAATTCAGATCCGTATGTATTTTGCAAAATTCTATGTCTACAATGCTCTGCACGGAGCTACTCTAGCTAATTGCTCCCACTTTCAATATGTATCCAGATTGAGACTTAGAATCATCTGGATCAGTGTCAAAAACTTGCATCGACGTAACCCTTTACGACGAACCTTTTTGTCACGTCCATAATCGAGAAACATATCCTTATTTCACTAAGGATAATTCTGACTGATGTCTAGTAATCTACTCCTAGATCACTATTGTACTCCCTTGCCAAATCAGTGCAGGGTATACAATAGATCTGGTATACAGCATGACATACTTTATAGAACCTATGGCCAAGGCATAGGGAATGACTTTCATTCTCTTTCTATCTTCTGCCGTGGTCGGGCTTTGAGTCTTACTCAACTTCACACCTTGTAATACAGGCAAGAACTCTTTCTTTGACTGCTCCATTTTGAACTACTTCAAAATCTTGTCAAGGTATGTACTCATTGAAAAAACTTATCAAGCGTCTTGATCTATCTCTATAGATCTTGGAGCTCAATATGTAAGCAGCTTTACCGAAGTCTTTCTTTGAAAAACTCCTTTCAAACACTCCTTTATGCTTTACAGAATAATTCTACATTATTTCCGATCAACAATATGTCATTCACATATACTTATCAGAAATGCTGTAGTGCTCCCACTCACTTTCTTGTAAATATAGGCTTCACCGCAAGTCTGTATAAAACTATATGCTTTGATCAACTCATCAAAGCGTATATTCCAACTCCGAGATGCTTGCACCAGTCCATAGATGGATCGCTGGAGCTTGCACATTTTGTTAGCACCTTTCGGATTGACAAAACCTTCTGTTGCATCATATACAACTCTTCTTTAATAAATCCGTTAAGGAATGCAGTTTTGTTTATCCATTTGCCAGATTTCATAAAATGCGGCAATTACTAACATGATTCGGACAGACTCAAGCATAGATACGAGTGAGAAGCTCTCATCGTAGTCAACACCTTGAACTTGTCGAAAACCTTTTGCGACAATTCTAGCTTTGTAGATAGTAACACTACTATCAGCGTCCGTCTTCCTCTTGAAGATCCATTTATTCTCAATTGCTTGCCGATCATCGGGCAAGTCAACCAAAGTCCAAACTTTGTTCTCATACATGGATCATATCTCAGATTTCATGGCCTCAAACCATTTCGCGGAATCTGGGCTCATCATCGCTTCCTCATAGTTCGTAGGTTCATCATGGTCAAGTAACATGACCTCCAGAACAGGATTACCGTCCCACTCTAGTGCGGATCTCACTCTGGTTTACCTACGAGATTCGGTAGTAACTTGATCTGAAGTTACATGATCATCATCATTAGCTTCCTCACTAATTGGTGTAGTAGTCACAAGAACAGATTTTTGTGATGAACTACTTTCCAATAAGGTAGAAGGTACAATTACCTTATCAAGTTTTCTACTTTCCTCCCACTCACTTCTTTCGAGAGAAA
>NW_021212963.1:0-1061 GCF_002162155.2 Triticum dicoccoides | reverse complement strand
ACTAGTCCTAGTAAGAATTAATGCTAATACTACCATGGGAGATGTGCATGCGGTGGAGTTGGTCAATGAGATGGAGTTGGACAATACAGGCCGCAAGAGGCCTAATTTGAATGATGAAGTAGCTCCAGATTCGACTGTGCTAGCTCTAACGAAGGGGAAATGAGAGGATTTGGACAATAAGTCTCCTATTTTGAGTTATACCACCAAGAGGGCTAAGATGCTCAACGATGGTGTTGATGATCACAATGAAGCTTTATCGGTGGACTCCCTTGAGGGGGACCGCCGATCACAATGAATCTACTATTTTGGAACTATCGAGGGGCGGGGAACTGCCAGACAGTTCATAAGGTTATGGCCCTCTCAAAAGCCAATTCCCTGTCATTTCTCTTTCTTTGTGAGACAAGGAAGACGGTAGAAAAGATGGAATGCGTTAAATGGAGATTGCAATTGAATGGATTTTGTGGCATGGATAGTCTAGTTCTCAGTAGTGGCCTGGCTCTATATTGGGATGATACACTAAATATGTCTATCTTGGATTCTTGCCAACGTTTTTATTGATGTGCTTGTGGAAAATAATAGTAATAATACGAGGTGGAGAGCAACGTTTGTTTATGGAGAGCCTAGGATGGAGAACCGTTAATAGATGTGGAATAACTTGAATGATCTGCGAACAATATAGCATGATCCTTGGCTTGTTTGCGGAGATTTTAATGAGGCATTATGGAAACGCGAACACTTTTCAAGTTCATTGAGGAATGAAATTAAAGTCATATGTAGCCTTTGTTGGCGCCGCCTCCTCTCGCAGCGCCGCTTCTTCTTCTACCTCTTGCTGCCTCTCACCGCTCAACTCTCTTTATCTCACACAAGAACACACACACATGATGAAACTCAGAAAACACACACGCACACAGCCAAGGAAGAAACCCAACGAGGCTTTGCCCAGAACACTCTTCCTTGGTGCACACAAAGACTACATTTCTCCTACAGCCCTCACGGCCTACTTTTCATTTATCTGATCAACACATATATATACACCGGGCTGGCTCACGCACGCCCTAACC
>NW_021212962.1:0-1158 GCF_002162155.2 Triticum dicoccoides | reverse complement strand
ATCTCCAAGATAATCTTACATATCGAGAATACCCCATTCGTATCCTCGATCAGGCCGAACGTACCACCCGACGTCATAATATCAAGTTTCTCAAAGTTCAATGGTCGCACCATTCTGAGAATGAAGCAACTTGGGAAAGGGAGGATCGTCTTCGACTCGAGTATCCCGCCTTCTTCCCGGAGGAACCCAAATCTCGGGACGAGATTCTTTTGAGTGGGGGTGAGTTGTCACACCCTAGCTAGTTATGCATCAGAGTGTGTGCATCATGTTTAAATTTTCCATTTAATTTGAAATGGGGATCTGTGAAACCCTCAGAATCATTTTTGAAAATGATCCAAATAAAAATTTCTCCAAAAGGGTCCAAGAAAATGCTCATGTTGCTCTCTGAAAATATTGGACAGAGATAAAAATCAAACCAATATTTTTAAGAGCTCATAAGTATTTATTTTGGGCATTTGGAATTAATGCATAATTATTTGCATTTAAAATATATTATTTATATATGTTAATATATGTCCAAATATTATGCCATTTATAAAGGAGCTCTGGAATATTATATCTAGCCCCTGCAAAAATTGGCATAAGTTAAATAAATGATTTAATATATTATTTAAATCAAAACAAATGTCAGAAATTAGAAAAAAGAAAAATAAATAAAAGGGAGAAGCTTACCTGGGCTCCTCCCTGTGCAGCCCAGCCAGCTGGCCGGCCCAGCCAGCAGGCGGCCCAACCCACCACTGCAGCCCTCCGTCGTCTTCCTCCCCTCGCCCCGAAGCTGCTGCGTGCTCGCACGCGCACGGCCGCGCGGCCACCTCCTGCTTGCCGACGAGCTCCTGGCCGCGTGGAAGACTCCCGCAGGCCGTCCCGATCCCCCCTGCTCTCTCTCACTCTCCCGCGGTTCTTCCCTCCTCTCCCTCGCTCTCTCTCTCACACGGCCGAACACCACCGTCGCCGCCGTTCACCGTAGCTGCAGCCACCGCCCTTCCCTCGCTCCCCCGACTAGCTCAGGAGCTCCGCCTCGACTCCCTCTTCCTCCCCACCAAGCCAAGCCCCCCCGGAAGCCCTGCATCGCCGCCACGTCGCCGTTCCCCTCCTCGGGCTCCGACCATCATCGCCGTCGAATTCGCCGTCTCCAGCGCGTCCCCGAGCCCGCTAACC
>NW_021212961.1:0-1589 GCF_002162155.2 Triticum dicoccoides | reverse complement strand
GTAACCATTTACGACTAGATCTTTGTCACCTCCATATATGAGAAACATATCCTTAGTCCTTTTCAGGTATTTTAGGATGTTCTTGACCGCTGTCCAGTGACCCACTCCTGGATTACTTTGGTACCTCCCTGCCAAACTAATAGCAAGGCACACATCAGGTCTGGTACATAGCATTGCATACATGATAGAGCCTATGGCTGAAGCATAGGGAACTCCTTTCATTTTCTCTCTATCTTCTGCAGTGGTCGGGCATTGAGACTGACTCAACTTTATACCTTGTAATACAGGCAAGAATCCTTTCTTCGCCTGTTCCATATTGAACCTTTTCAATACTTTATCAAGGTACGTGCTTTGTGAAAGTCCAATCAAGCGTCTTGATCTATCTCTATAGATCTTAATGCCCAATATGTAAGCTGCTTCACCGAGGTCTTTCATTGAAAAACTTTTATTCAAGTATCCTTTTATGCTATCCAGAAATTCTATACCATTTCCAATCAACAATATGTCATCCACATATAATATTAGAAATGCTACAGAGCTCCCACTCACTTTCTTGTAAATACAGGCTTCTCCAAAAGTCTGTATAAAACCATATGCTTTGATCACAATATCAAAGCGTTTATTCCAACTCTGAGAGGCTTGCACCAGACCATAGATTGATCGCTGGAGCTTGCACACTTTGTTAGCTCCCTTATGATCTACAAAACCCTCCGGTTGCATCATATACAACTCTTTTTCCAGAAATCCATTCAGGAATGCAGTTTTTACATCCATCTGCCAAATTTCATAATCATAAAATGCGGCAATCGCTAACATGATTCGGACAGACTTAAGCATCGCTATGGGTGAGAAAGTCTCATCGTAGTCAATCCCTTGAACTTGTCGAAAACCTTTCGCAACAAGTCGAGCTTTATAGACAGTTACAATACCGTCAGCGTCAATCTTCTTCTTAAAAATCCATTTATTCTCAGTGGCTTGCCGATCATCGGGCAAGTCAACCAAAGTCCATACTTTGTTCTCATACATGGATCCCATCTCAGATTTCATGGCCTCTAGCCATTTTGCAGAATCTAGGCTCATCATCGCTTCCTCATAGTTCGTAGGTTCATCATGGTCAAGTAACATGACTTCCAGAACAGGATTACCGTACCACTCTGGTGCGGATCTTACTCTGGTAGACCTACGAGGTTCAGTAGACACTTGATCTGAAGTTTCATGATCAATATCATTAGCTTCCTCACTCATTGGTGTATTTGTCACAGGAACTGATTTCTGTGATGAACTACTTTCCAATAAGGGAGCAGGTACCGTTACCTCATCAAGTTCTACTTTCCTCCCACTCACTTCTTTCGAGAGAAACTCCTTCTCTAGAAATGATCCATTCTTAGCAACGAATGTCTTGCCTTCGGATCTGTGATAGAAGGTGTACCCAACAGTCTCTTTTGGGTATCCTATGAAGACACATTTCTCCGATTTGGGTTCGAGCTTATCTGGTTGAAGTTTCTTCACATAAGCATCGCAGCCCCAAACTTTAAGAAACGACAACTGTGGTTTCTTGCCAAACCACAGTTCATAAGGCGTCGTCTCAA
>NW_021212960.1:0-1549 GCF_002162155.2 Triticum dicoccoides | reverse complement strand
GATGTCCGGCGAGTAGAGCGGCGGGGAGGGCAGAGGCTTCCAGCTCCACCACAGGGGCCCAGCATGAGATCGACCGTACCAAGGGAAGCCGGTCCTCGTGTAGTTCAACACCTCGAAGAAGCCATCGTAGCCATTTCCTGTGGTTATGACATAGAGCTGCTGCTGGCCGCCGCCGTCGTCGTACCGGCGGTTGACGCGTCCCCGAGGCCCGGCCACGGACATGGAGATGGAGTCGCTGTGCTTGGGGAAGCTGGGGATTGAGGAAGAAGGGGATTGAGGAAGGGAAAGGAAGAGGACGCGCGCGCGGCATGGTGGCTTTCGCCGCTGCCGCCGGCGGCCGGACAGGGCGGCCGGGGCGCGGCTCCTTGCTCACGCCAGTGGGAGAGGAGCGATCGGGCGAGAGAGACGAGAGCGGCGCGTGCGGGATCGGTTCGATCCAGGTGACCGTGTCGCTGGTTTTGATCCAGCGAGAACAGCGGTGCGCCGTTGGATCTCGCGTTTCTTCACTTTCCCCTTCCTCTTCTCCCGTAACAGAGAGAGATGTGCCATCCTCGGCCTCTTGCAGCACCCGATGGACGACGACGAACCGTAGCGCCGTTGCCTCCCCTTCGCCGGTGACGCGTTTCCTTAGCAGAAGCGCGCCGCCGTCGAACGGCGTGGCTGCGGTGCCCCCTTTGCCCTTTGCTGGGTGATGTCCTTCTTTCAGATGCCTTGGCTTGCCGATGCGCATCTGAATCAAGAGGGACGGCGCGGCCTTGCGGCGGCGCTACTTTTCCGGTGAGACCTGAGGCCCTTCTCCGGTGATGCACTTTGCCTTGTCTAGGGTTCTTGGGGGAAAGGGAGGGATCTTTCTACCTCTGATTTCTTTTGCTACCTTAAAAACTCAGCCAAAGTGTGGCTCTGGTACCATTGATAGATCCCTCTGGATCGGATCGGCCTGAGATTTTCGATAGTACTGATAGGTATTGCCTTCTCCTGGTGCGTTGAACTGCCGCCAGTGGCCATGGTGGGATGATGACGGCGACGATGAGTGGACAGAGAGATAGCGGTGGCGGAGCTTCCCGTCGCTGTCAGCTCCGCCTCGATCAGTAGGCAGGGCAGGTGGGATGCGAACCATTCTTCGGCATTCTGCACTCGTGGCCCCCACCTCCCTTATATGGAGCTGCGCGACAGGGGCCCGCAACCCAGTTGAGTTGAGTGTTCCCGATCAGGACTGAGTCAAGGGTCCAGTTGGCCGTTGGGCCAACTAAGAGGAGATCAACACTAACACGATGAAGGCATCTACAACAATCTTCAAACTCCAACAAAAAAAATAGCAATGATCTCCAAGAATGCATAAATGCACATCATGCAAATTTTCGTTTGGATCGGTCCAGTCCCTGACTCAGAGCACGCAGTGGATAATGGAATCGTCTTGGAACCTGTAAATTTTGCGCTTGTGGTTGATCATGTGGAGCTCATCGCCACGGCGCACCACCTCCACTCCTGTCAAGACGGTGAGGTCATGGAGCACTACGTCATCGTCCAGCCCGTCGTCAGAACGGTAGCC
>NW_021212959.1:0-928 GCF_002162155.2 Triticum dicoccoides | reverse complement strand
TCTTCCCCCCCTCCTCTATTCTCCTCACCGAGCGGAGCCCGTCGCCGCCGCTCGCCATAACCACGGCCACCGGGCCTCCCTCGCTCCCCCGACTAGCCCAGAGGCTCCGCCTCGACCCACTCTTTCCTCTCCACCGAGCCACGAGGCTCCGGACGCGCTGCAACGCCGCCACCATCGTCGTTTCCGTCGCCGGCCACCGAAGCTCACCGCCGTCGGTTCGCGACGTCTGGCGCGTCTCCGAGCCCACTGAGCCACCCTGCTGCCTCCCTGTGAGCTTGCCGTCGTTTCCCCTCACCTCTCTCTCTCTCGCGTGCCCTGTAGCCGCCGCCCCATGAGCACCCGAAGCCGCCGTCCGCCATGGCCGGTGAGCTTCGTGCTCCCGGGCTCCTCCACCTGCGCTCGTTGCCTTCGAGTGCTCCTAACGACCCCAGTAATCCGTAGAGGCCCTCAGCTGACCTCGCCGTGCCGTGTAACGCCGAACCCGAGCACGCCCGAGCTCCGGCCGCCGCTGCCGAGCTCGGGGCCATCGTCTCCGGCCGCCCTAGCTGCTGCTGCTTGCTGAAACGGGCGCGGGTGAGCTCCAGCTCTCCGTAGCCGCTCTCCTCCGTCCATTTGGACGCCGGAGGAGCGAACCCGAGCCCTCCGCCGCGCCTGTTGCCACCGGCGACGAACCGCCGGCGTGTTAGGCCCTGTTGACCAGGGGTTTGACCTCCCCTGGGTCATTTACATGTGGGCCCGGGGCCCTGCTAATTTAGTTTAGCTGCTAATTAAATTTTAGCTAACCCACTGACTCACTGACAGGTGGGGCCCAGCCCTGTTAATTAACCCAGTTTAGTTTAATTAAATTCTAACTAAACTAATTTCACTGACATGCGGGACCCACTGTCAGGTTTGACTGGACTGTGCCACGTTGACCTGCTGACGTCAT
>NW_021212958.1:0-1275 GCF_002162155.2 Triticum dicoccoides | reverse complement strand
AAATATGTGTTTAAACACATTTTTCCTTTCCATTGTTCTGTTTAACCTAATGATCACATTTTCCTTTCCATGGGTCTGTTTGACCCTTCTTGTGACCTATATAATCTAAGCAGTGATAATCCCCTGCTTAGGTAAGCACCTCGTTGTACCACTCTGTAAGTAAGACCCTATTACTATTGTTGATGACATTCCAGTAACCACCGATGGACGAGAACCTTGCCTATTGGTCCGCCTCGTTCAACGAGCAGGAAAATGGTTCTCTTCGTCCCTCGCCCTTGGTACCTATGTTGTTGCCGACATGACCCTCAGACTCTCCTCTAACATGCCTTGCTTACATGATCGTGCAAGATGTCACCAACCTTCTACTTTTAACCACATGGTGGGCCCATAACCCACAGTTTCACAGGATCGAAACCTGACTCTCCTGTACACCCCCTGTTCCCAAAGTTATTCCTCACGCTTGACTTTGTATGTAATTCACGGGCCACTTGCCTGTAGATCTATTCTGGTATCAGACGCAATACTTATACCCGTTGCTCTGAACCCTTTCGCACCCTGCTTCAGGCAATGAACGATTGCCTATCCGCTTGAAACTTCTTATCGCCCTGTCTTACTTTGCTCTCGATGTGTGTCGTTTGTTCAACTCGCGAGATACTCATAAGTTCATTCTGGGGATACCCCCAGATGATTTTCACTTATAACATCCTTGCATTGTAGAGCTACCCCTTACCTATTCGTAAGTACGATGGAGTTCACGAAGAAATGGTGGCGAGTTTATCATGATGCATCGGAATAAAGAATTGAAGACATCAACGAAAGGAACTAACTTCGTCGAGAAGATCCGTTAGAATATCGTAACCAGAACTTTCCCCTTACTTCCCTCTTAAATCTCGGGACGAGATTTCTTGTAGTGGAGGAGAATTGTGACGCCCGGGTAATTATGCTACAGTAATCCCCACTAATGTTGCCACGTCACCTCGGTTACTGTGGATAAACTCGCGTTAGTTCGAAACCGGTTCGAATTCAAAATCAAAACAAAAGCAAAGATAAAAGGTTTCAAAACAAAGACTAAAAATGTTCGGGGGTTGTCTAAAATAGCTAACCAAATTATGGTGGGGTGCACTAATTTTGGTAAAATGCTTTGGCATTTTAAGTAAACTAAAAACAGAAAAGAGAAATAATAAAAGAAAAAGGAAAGACAAAAAAAGGGGGGGAAGGGAAAACCCCTGGCCCATTCCCCCTCCCCACTTGGCCCCTCCCCCCTGGCCCATTCCC
>NW_021212957.1:0-1273 GCF_002162155.2 Triticum dicoccoides | reverse complement strand
CTTGTGTAACCTGCACACTCAAAACATGTTGAGCAACTAAACATTCATACCTGTCAGCATCTTCAGGAGCCATGTATTGCGTCTCATGATCAGAATCGTCTCCACCGTGTTCTTCACGTGTAATAAGAGCCAAAGGCTCCTCATCATAGTCACTAGCGGACTCATACCCACCATCCTCAGTAACAATCATCACACGCTTAGATGGGCATTCTCTCGCATAATGACCTCCACCCTTGCAACGTCGACAAATAATATCATGTGTTTGCCCTGTTGATGCCATGGATGAAGAAGAGCTCTTTGCAGGCCCAGAAGATGTGCTCTTGGCAGATAGTGGTGATTGTGCCTGCTTTATTGTATCACGGTTGGAGGTGGCAGTCGACGGAGGCGCCGGTGTAGCAGAACGTGTGGAAGTAGATGATGCACGTGGTGCCCATGATGAAGGTCGACCTGCAGAAAAGTTAGTCCGCGCCAATGCCTGTCGATCCTGCACTTCACGTTCAGCTTTACAAGCAAGATGGAATAAACGAGTGATATTAGTATACTCCTTATACTCTAGAATCGTCTGAATCTCTCTATTTAATCCACCCATAAAATGTGCAAGCATAGCTTCATTCTCCTCAACAATACCACATCTAATCATGCCAGTTTGTAATTCCTGATAATATTCAGAAATTTTTTCCCTGTCTTAAGCGCTGCAATTTTTGAAGTAATTCACGTTGATAATATGGTGAAACCCAACGAGTACGCATAGCAGTTTACAAAGCAGCCCAAGTAGCCGGAATAGGATAGAATCTACAATGCTCAGACCACCAAACACATGCAAAACTAGTGAAAGCACAAACAGTAGCAGGAACACGTCTCTCCTCGGGATATGGTAAACATGTAAATCGTTGTTCAGTTTCTAACTCCCAAGTAAGATATATATCAGGAACATATCTACCCTCAAATGGTGGAATATTCAATTTTAGTTTAGGGAGATGGTCATGATCTCGTACCTGAGGGTGAGCCCTACCATTGCCATTATTTGCATGTGGACGACCTGGTGGTTGCTGTGCTGGTGGTGGCACGTAGTTCTGATTTTGATCAACCTCATCCTCATAATCTCCCACATAATCATCCTCCTCCACATCAGCAGTAGGAGCCACAGAAGTATCAACAGCAGCACCAGCAGTTTGGCCCGACTGAAGAGGGACACGGCTCGCTCGGCGGAGGGCTGTTTCCCGACGTGGAGGTAGTCGATGTTGTTGCTGTTGTTGCAGAGGTGCGGCAGGAG
>NW_021212956.1:0-505 GCF_002162155.2 Triticum dicoccoides | reverse complement strand
CGACATGGACGGCGGCGAGAGGCTTCGGCTGTGGTGGGGAGGAGGGCTACGGTGAGGGAACGAGGGGGAGAAGAGAGGGGAAACGGAGAGGGGCTCACAGCGAGACCAGCGAGCGCGAGGACGAGGTCGGGGATGCCCGGTAGCTCCCGAATCGACGGCGAGTACCCACGGCGGCCGGAGGCGAGGATGGCGACGGCGGTGGCTCCACGGGGTGCTCCGTCTTGCGTGGCTCGACGAGGAGGTAGAGGGGGTCGCGGCGGAGCTGGGGAGCGTGTCGGGGAGGCTAGGGGAGGCCGGTGGCGGTGGCTATGGCGAACGGCGGCGATGGGTGCGTTCGGACACGGGAGAGAGAGAGCGAGGGAGAGGAGAGGAAGAACCGGGGGAGAGTGAGAGAGTACGGGGGGGCGTGGCGTCGTTCCAGGGCATCCAGACGAGGAGGGGAGAGGTAGGCAGGCAGGCGAGCTGGTGGCGTGGCGCGGTGGCGCGCGCGCGCGCCGGGCACGCT
>NW_021212955.1:0-969 GCF_002162155.2 Triticum dicoccoides | reverse complement strand
CAGAGATGGCCGATATCCCTCTGAGAGATACAGTACCACTGGAAGCGATTCAGTTGGATAGCGATTTGACCTATGAGGAGAAAACAGTCAAGATTCTGGAGTTTTCTAGCTGAGTCACACGCAGCAATGTTATCAAGTTTTGCAAAGTTCAGTGGAGCCACCGTACCGAGGATGAAGCCACCTAGGAGTAAGAGGAAGATCTACTAAAGGACCACCCTCACCTATTTTCTAGTCAACCCGAATCTCGAGGGCGAGATTCATCTTAAGGGGGGTAGGTTTGTAACATCCCAAAATTTTCAATTTAGAATGTTATACAATAGATCATCATTGAATATCATATTTTATTGCATTTTGGCTTGATCCTAGAAATTCCATGCAACTCAAGGACCCACGGAGAGAGCTGGGAATTTCGTTATTTCATATTTAAGTTTTTCTCAAATTTTGAAAAGAGGATCATTTGATTTTAACTATTTTATCTTCGAATATTTTTATAATAAAAATAAGAGAGAGGGAATAAAATGACTTTCCCAAAAATAAAGAAATATTGGGGATTTAACAATAAAATCAAATAAGATTTTATTTCGGAGTTTTATCACTATTTTATTTGAATTAGGAAAAATATGCGTTTTTCAAGTTTGCATTTTAGGCCCAAATAAATGTTCATCTTGTCTGACTTATTTTTAGAGGACGGGGAAATTTTATTTCAGGATTTTTGGAGTCCGTTTAATATTTCTTTTTTTTCTGCATGTCGTAATTATTTAAAAAAAAGGAACCGACTTCGGGCCGTACCCGAGCGGGACTCCGCCCGGGGGGATTTATAAGTAGCCACCCCGGCGCTTGAAGCCCACCCCGCCAGCCCAACCCGCCGCAGCCGCTAGAACCCTAGCTGCCGCATGCGACGCCCGCCGCCGCCGCCCGCCCACCCTGCCGGTTGCCGCTGCCCACGTTGCCCCGCCGCCCCGCGCCACC
>NW_021212954.1:0-613 GCF_002162155.2 Triticum dicoccoides | reverse complement strand
TAAAGCAAAAAACAAAAGAAAATAAATAATGCAGAAAACAAAAGAAAAAAACAACAACAAGTATTTTGTTGTAAGTAGAAACAAAATAAAATAAATAAAGCAAGAAAGAAAAAAAAACAAAAAAAAGTGTTTTCAAATTTGAAAACTAATGGCACTAACAGAAAGTTTATAATTTTCCTAAAACTAAAAGCAAAAACAATTAAAAAATAAAGCAAAAAACAAAAGAAAATAAATAATGCAGAAAACAAAAGAAAAAAACTGGAAAATAAAATAAATATAGCAACAATAAGTAAAGAAAACAAAAAAACAAAAAAGTGCCTCCTACTGGGCCCCCACGGCCTGAATACGACTAGAAACCCTACTATGGGCCAGGATTCAGGCCCGCAATAGGCCCAGAAGGCCCATCAGGTAAAGCAATAGCAAGTAGGCCCGAAAGCCTGCGGTGGAGAGGAGCTCAAGAGGGGTGCGGCAGTGGGGCTTATAAACCACAACGCGCCCCTCTCGACTAGCAAGGTGGGACTAAACTTTGGCCCCGAGGCGGGCAGCACAGAGGCCTTTGTTCCCGGTTGGTGGCACCAACCGGGACTAAAGGGGGGGCATTAGTCCCGGTTGG
>NW_021212953.1:0-1237 GCF_002162155.2 Triticum dicoccoides | reverse complement strand
GGACGTCACGAGGAGTTCCGGAATGGTCCGGAGGTAAAGATTTATATATAGGAAGTCCTGTTTCGGCCATCGGGACAAGTTTCGGGGTCATCGGTATTGTACCGGGACCACCGGAAGGGTCCCGGGGGCCCACCGGGTGGGGCCACCTGCCCCGGGGGGCCACATGGGCTGTAGGGGGTGCGCCTTGGCCTACATGGGCCAAGGGCACCAGCCCCAAGAGGCCCATGCGCCTGGGGAAACCCTAAAGGAAGAGTCCCAGCAGGGGAAGGCACCTCCTAGGTGCCTTGGGGGGGAGGACTCCTCCCCTGGCCGCCGCCCCCTTGGAGATTGGATCTCCTAGGGGCTGGCGCACCCCCCCTTGGGATCCCTATATATAGTGGGGTAGGAGGGCCTCCCAAACACACCTTATGCCTTTGGTGCAGCCCCTCCCTCTCTCCCAAGTTCTTCTCCTCTCTCGTGGTGCTTGGCGAAGCCCTGCGGGATTGCCACGCTCCTCCACCACCACCACGCCGTTGTGCTGCTGTTGGATGGAGTCTTCCTCAACCTCTCCCTCTCTCCTTGCTGGATCAAGGCGTGGGAGACGTCACCGGGCTGTACGTGTGTTGAACGCGGAGGTGCCGTCCGTTCGGCACTAGGATCATCGGTGATCTGAATCACGACGAGTACGACTCCATCAACCCCGTTCACTTGAACGCTTCCGCTTAGCGATCTACAAGGGTATGTAGATGCACTCCCCTTCCTACTCGTTGCTGGTCTCTCCATAGATAGATCTTGGTGTTACGTAGGAAAATTTTGAATTTCTGCTACGTTCCCCTACAGTGGCATCATGAGCTAGGTTTATTGCGTAGATTCTTTGCACGAGTAGAACACAAAGTAGTTGTGGGCGTTGATGTTGTTCAATATGCTTACCGTTACTAGTCCAATCTTGTTTCGACGGTATTGTGGGATGAAGCGGCCCGGACCGACCTTACACGTACTCTTACGTGAGACAGGTTCCACCGATTGACATGCACTTGGTGCATAAGGTGGCTAGCGGGTGCCAGTCTCTCCCACTTTAGTCGGAACGGATTCGATGAAAAGGGTCCTTATGAAGGGTAAATAGCAATTGGCATATCACGTTGTGGTCTTGCGTAGGTAAGAAACGTTCTTGCTAGAAACCCATAGCAGCCACGTAAAACATGCAACAACAATTAGAGGACGTCTAACTTGTTTTTGCAGGGTATGCTATGTGATGTGA
>NW_021212952.1:0-907 GCF_002162155.2 Triticum dicoccoides | reverse complement strand
TCCCGGTTGGTGTCACCAACCGAGACCAAAGGCCGCAGCTTCCCGCCCTTTGGGCTGCCGAAAAAGAGGCCTTTGGTCCCGGTTGGTGGCACCAACCAGGACTAAAGGGGGCATTAGTCCCGGTTGGTGCCACCAACCGTGACCAATGCTCCTTGTATATAAGTAGCCCTTCGCAGTTTTGCACAGTTCATCGCCACCAGTTGCCCCCCTACGACGCCAAGCACATCGACGCCGCCAGGCTGCCCCGACGCCGCCCGCCGCCCCCGTCGTCGCCGTCGCCGTCGCCCGCGCCCGTCGTGGTCGCCGGCCTCCCCGAGCCCGCGCCGTCCTCCCCGAGCCCGCGCCCACCGTCGTCGCCGCCAGGCTGCCCCGTCGCCGTCGCCCGCCCCCGCGCGCCGTGCCCTGAGCCCCTGCCCCGTCGCCGTCGCCTGCCCCCGCGCGCCGCCACCGCTGTGAGCCGCCGCGCCGCACCGGCTCTTTTTTTTCATTTTTATTAGTTTAATTTTTTTGTCCAATGTATATATATATGTGTATGTATGTGGCTATATATATGTGGCTCTGTTTTTTTTTTCATTTTTATTAGTTTAGTTTTTTTGTTCATATATATACATAATGTATATGTGTATGTATGTGGCTATGTGTATGTAATGTTCAAAAATTGTTCAGAGCATGTTTTTGTTCATATATGTATTTATTGTTCATATGTGTATTAATGTTTTCATATATGCAAAAGATAGATTTTTAGAAAAGTTAGGTTTTTTTTCTGTTCATAGATTTTTTTTGGTGATATTAATTATTGTAGAATATGCAAATTTTTGTATATTCATATGAACAATGCATTAGGCAAAACCTTTGTTTTTTTTTGAAATTTTCTATTTGAACATTTTTTTTAAAACAAGCAATACTA
>NW_021212951.1:0-3421 GCF_002162155.2 Triticum dicoccoides | reverse complement strand
CACACAACACCTTCTTTGATAGCGATAAGAACCCCTACACCAGGCCCAAGATTTCATCTGATCGGTTCTGGAGTTATTAGCAGCACAACTATTATTCATGCATTCTGTACAACCAAGGCCACATATGCACCTTGATACTGAAGCCATAGCTGGCCTGCCCTGCTTAGAAGAAGCTCTAGATTGCTTCAGAGAGGCCGGCTTACTGCATTTCGTCACTGATAAGGAGCACTGGAATGAAGAGTTGCTGCTTCAATTCTACGCCACTCTTCATATCAGAGGCTACAACAGGGATCCTAAGACATGGGTCCTTGAGTGGATGACAGGAAATGTCCATCATGAAGCCAAAGCATTTGATGTCATTGAGCTTACCTGCCTTCCCACTCCAGGTGATCTCTATGAACCTGGTTGTCAGCTTCACACTGTAGCTGTAGAAAGCATCTTTCACAAGCCAGAACCGGACATGAGCCGGATGCTTAGTATGATGAAGCCATTGCCTCAAGATGCAGAATATCCAACAGAGTTCTTTGTTGAAGACCTTGAGTATCTGCCTCTCACAATCTATCACATCATAAGGCGCACTCTCTGGCCCATCAAAGGACATTCTCCAAAGGCTAAGCTCGAAGGTGCAATGAAGACATTGGTCTTCCATATTCTTCATGGCAAATGCTTCAATGCACAAGATTTCTTCATCTGCCAACTTGTTGCATCAGGATCTGATGTTTTTGGTTTGAAGTTCTATGCTCCATGGGTCATGCGTCTGATCAAGCTTCACACTGCTTTCAACTATCAGCCATTTGCATGCAACCACATTGTCTTCTTGCTAGATGTCGATATGTCTGTTGAAGCCATCTATCCAGAGCCTGACAAGGAGCCACTTTATCTTCATAATGTTGATTGTCAGAGCTTCACTCAGCCCATTGAAGGTGTGCTGGCTGCCACTCGAGTCTATCCGTTGGCTGGTACTACACGTGCACCTCATCGTGCCCAAACCGAAGCCACTGCCAGCACAATTGCTCAACGGTCTCGAAAGCGATCTCGTGTTCTCAATGACCGAGAGCTTCTCGTTGGCCTGCATCAAAAGCAGGATAGGCATCATGATTGTCTCAAGCGCCAGATGCAGAGCATCATGACTGACGTCAATCGCATTCGCAACCTTGCAACCAAGAATGCCTTTGTCGCGCATGAAACCTGTCGACGCACATGGAAAGGGCTGACGCTTATGTGTGCTGTGGAAGATCTTCAGGATGATGGCTTCTCAGGACGATTCAAGTTTGATTCCACTCCGCCCAGAAATGCTATTCTGCGACACACTCCATCTCTTGAAGACTCAGAGTACTCCTCATCTGCTGCAACCGTGAATGCTCGTGTGATCGATGATCAAGATGATGCTACTTCGCCACCTCCAACGCGTATCGACACTGCTCCAAGTTCGTCTGCACTGCCAAACCTCGACACCAACCCTGCATCTTCTCCTACTCCTTCTGGGAACGAGTAGAGGCTCACTGTCTTCAACCCGTTTTTGGTCCTTACTGACAAAAGGGGTAGAAGCTATGAGTTGATAGTCTTCAAGCGGGTTCATATGGGCGGTTGTATTATATTTTGCCTAGTGTTTACAACTCTTGCTCTTGATACATTTGGTTCTCTGAGTTGTAACACTTAAACTCAATGGTCGTCTGCTACTTATTTGCTATTTTGTGATGCGATGATAACTTCTGCACTTAAATCATTTTGCAGACGTCCATTTTTCATTATGCATGTCATTATCTTTGTTACATCGAATCATGCATGATGATTTGTCTTCATAAGTTGAAGAGGATCTCCACAAGTAGAACCTGCCATGTGCATTTTCATTCCAAAAGCAAATTATTTATATGCACATCTTTATGGGGAGCCTTTTGCTACTTACGAAGACAATACCTCATCCTTTACAATTTCACATATTTATATCCCCGTTGAAAACTTCAACCAGTTTGTCATCAATCACCAAAAATGGGGAGATTGTAAGTGCATCTAGTGCCACCCCTAGTTTGGTTTTGGAGTATTGACGACAAACATGGTTGAGGGACTAATGTGTTTGTGAGAATTGCAGGATAACACAGGTAGTAGTCCCTCCTTGATTCGGTTTACCTACCGGAGATGACCCCTAAAAATGTATGAAGACATTGAAGATAATGGTGGTACGTGAAGACATTCACACTGAAGACTATGACAGGAGAAGACATTGAGTGAAGACTATGGAGCGCGAAGACTTAGTAGTTTTGTTGTCTTTTTTCTTCTTTGTTGAGTCATAGGAACCACCGCACTGTTAAGTGGGGTCCAAGTGAACAAAGTTAGAGTGACTGAAGTGATGCTCAACCAAAATCCTTTGTCTTCGAGCGAAGACAATGAGAGCAAATCTTATCCAGAGTCGGATAAGTCAGCTTTACTTGTAGCCCAAGTCAAGCTGTCGCGTGTGTTTGAAATCTGACTGTTGTGACATGTGTCAGTTCCTTAGTGACCCAGGGTCATTTCAGACAAATTAGGTCGGGTTGCCTAGTGGCTATAAATAGCCCACCCCTTACACCATAAATTGGTGGCTGCTCAGAGTTAGATACGGCTTTTGTCGTTTGAGAGCAACCCACCTCCGAAGCCTTTGAGAGAGAGAATCCTTGCAAGGACAAAGCACAAACCACCCAGAGCCCAGAGAGTGTTTGGCGTCACTGAAGTCTTTCTGTCCGTGTGATCTGAAGACTTGTTACACTTGAGGGCTGTGGATCCTCCAGCCGGTTAGGCGTCGTGTTCTGAGCATCCAAGAGTCATTGTGGATTGTCGGTGAACGAAGTCTGTGAAGGTTTGGAAGTCTAGCTTGAAGACTTACCAGAGTGATTGGGCGAGGACTGAGTGTCCTTAGCTCAAGGGGAATAAGGTAAAGACGCGGTCTTCTGAGTTGAATCTCAGCCTTCCTAACCAGACGTACAGTTGTCACAGCAACTGGAACTGGTCGAACAAACCACTGTCTCCCTGAAGCTACTGGTTCTATCTCTCACTTCTCTTTACTTATCATTTGTCTTCGTGAAGTCTTTGCATGATTGCATAATCTGTTTGACTTCACAGTTTGACTACTTGTTCTGATTGGCTTCATACTATCTTCCACCCTGATCCTTACTACCTAGCTGCTAATAGTCTTCGTGCTTTCACTTCATTGAATACTTGACTATGGCTTGTCTAGTGTAGTCTACCTTCCGCTGCATACGAATAGCGTTGTTTCTCCTGTTTATCTTCGAAACTCCCATGTTTTGAAGACTTTCATAAAAATCGCCTATTCACCCCCCTTTAGTCGATAACTAGCACTTTCAAGAGCCCAACGCCTCGCTTGGGTTCAGTTAGAGCCAACGCCTCGCACACACGCGCGTACGTGTATGAGAGAAACACGCATCGCTCG
>NW_021212950.1:0-1351 GCF_002162155.2 Triticum dicoccoides | reverse complement strand
AATAGGATTTCCGTACCACTCTGGTGCGGATCTTACTCTGGTAGACCTACGAGGTTCAGTAGAAACTTGATCTGAAGTTTCATGATCAATATCATTAGCTTCCTCACTAATTGGTGTAGTTGTCACAGGAACCGGTTCTTGTGATGAACTACTTTCCAATAAGGGAGTAGATACAGTTATCTCATCAAGTTCTACTTTCCTCCCACTCACTTCTTTCGAGAGAAACTCCTTCTCTAGAAAGGATCCGATTTTAGCAACGAAAATCTTGCCTTCAGATCTGTGATAGAAGGTGTACCCAATTGTCTCCTTTGGGTATCCTATGAAGACACATTTCTCCGATTTGGGTTCGAGCTTATCTGGTTGAAGTTTCTTCACATAAGCATCGCAGCCCCAAACTTTGAGAAACGACAACTTTGGTTTCTTGCCAAACCACAGTTCATAAGGCATCATCTCAACGGATTTTGATGGTGCCCTATTTAACGTGAATGCGGCCGTCTCTAAAGCATAACCCCAAAACGATAGCGGTAAATCGGTAAGAGACATCATAGATCGCACCATATCAAGTAAAGTACGATTACGACGTTCGGACACACCATTTCGTTGTGGTGTTCCAGGTGGCGTGAGTTGCGAAACTATTCCACATTGTTTCAAATGTAAACCAAACTTGTAACTCAAATATTCTCCTCCACGATCAGATCGTAGAAACTTTATTTTCTTGTTACGATGATTTTCTACTTCACTCTGAAATTCTTTGAACTTTTCAAATGTTTTAGACTTGTGCTTCATCAAGTAGATATACCCATATCTGCTCAAATCATCTGTGAAGGTGAGGAAATAACGATATCTGCCACGAGCCTCAACATTCATCGGACCACATACATCTGTATGTATGATTTCCAACAAATCTGTTGCTCTCTCCATAGATCCGGAGAACGGTGTTTTGGTCATCTTGCCCATGAGGCACGGTTCGCAAGTACCAAGTGATTCATAATCAAGTGATTCCAGAAGTCCATCAGTATGGAGTTTCTTCATGCGTTTTACACTGATATGACCTAAACGGCAGTGCCACAAATATGTTGCACTATCATTATCAACTCTGCATCTTTTGGCTTCAACATTATGAATATGTGTATCACTACTATCGAGATTTAATAAAAATAGACCACTCTTCAAGGGTGCATGACCATAAAAGATATTACTCATATAAATAGAACAACCATTATTCTCTGATTTAAATGAATAACCGTCTCGCATCAAACAAGATCCAGATATAATGTTCATGCTCAACGCAGGCACCAAATAACAATTATTCAGGTCTAAAACTAATCCCGATGGTAGATGTAGAGGTAGC
>NW_021212949.1:0-1006 GCF_002162155.2 Triticum dicoccoides | reverse complement strand
GTTTCCAAAATGCTATGGGAACCCGTCTCTCCTTCAGCACCGCTTTCCACCCTCAGTCGAGTGGTCAAGTGGAACGCGTCAACCAGATTCTAGAAGACATGCTTCGAGCCTCTGTTATCTCATTCGGAATGGACTGGGAGAAGTGCCTTCCATTTGCCGAATTCGCTTACAACAACAGCTATCAATCTAGCTTGGGTAAAGCCCCTTTTGAAGTTCTCTATGGACGACGGTGTCGAACACCCCTTAACTGGTCAGAGACCGGGGAAAGACAATTCTTTGGCCCGGATATGATTCAGGAAGCAGAAGAACAAGTTCGCATCGTTCGTGAAAAGTTGAAAACAGCCCAATCTCGTCAAAAGAGCCAATATGACCGAAAACATAAGGCTATGACTTTCGAGGTTGACGAGAAGGCTTATCTTCGGGTCACCCCTCTGAAGGGAACCCATCGTTTCAGTATCAAAGGCAAATTGGCTCCTCGTTACATTGGACCTTTTCGCATTCTCGCCAAACGAGGAGAAGTTGCCTACCAGTTGGAGCTACCCCCGCACCTCTCCAGAGTCCACGATGTCTTCCACGTTTCCCAACTCAGGCGTTGCTTCTCGGATCCCATCCGTGAAGTGGACCACGAAACGCTTGATCTCCAAGATAATCTTACATATCGAGAGTACCCCATTCGTATCCTCGATCAGGCCGAACGTACCACCCGACGTCATAATATCAAGTTTCTCAAAGTTCAATGGTCGCACCATTCTGAGGATGAAGCAACTTGGGAAAGGGAGGATCGTCTTCGACTTGAGTATCCCGCCTTCTTCCCGGAGGAACCCAAATCTCGGGACGAGATTCTTTTGAGTGGGGGTGAGTTGTCACACCCTAGCTAGTCATGCATCAGAGTGTGTGCATCATGTTTAAAATTTCCATTTAACTTGAAATGGGGATTGTGAAACCCTCAGAATCATTCCTGAAAATGATCCAAATAAAAATTTCTCCAAAAGGGTCCAAGAAAATG
>NW_021212948.1:0-1438 GCF_002162155.2 Triticum dicoccoides | reverse complement strand
TATATATATATATAGCAAACAGATCCAAACGAACGCTTTGCATGCATGCACTTCGTTAGCAACCTCCCAAAAAACAAGGAATGGATCAGGAGGCTGCTTTTTTTAATAGAACAAACATACGCATGCCATTTGTATTATAAAGTGGAACTGAAGTGGTACGTGCTGCTATGTAGGATATGAATATTAAAATAGAGTATATATATGCACCAAAAAAACTAGTTTAGTACATGCAACAGACTAAGTGTACTACTTTGGGGTCAGTATATACTACTTTGTTAATTTGAGTATACCTTATATATGACATATACTCCTATTTTTATGAAGGTATATTCTGCTTTGCAACAAAATAGGCCTTATTTTTGTAATTAGGATTGAAACTGAGATGGGGTATATACTGCTAGCAGCAAAATAAGAGTATGCTTTGGAATCAAAGAAGTATATACTATTTTTGTAACTTAAAGTAGTATATTGTACTGCTAGTCTATACAAAGGTTACTCACCTGAAATAGGAGTATTTCTTTTTTTATGAAGGTATATACTGCTTTGCAACAATAAAGGTATCCTATTTTGGGGATTAGGCAGAAGGGTATATACTGCTAGTAGCAAAATAAGAGTATACTTTGTAACCAAAGTAGTACAGTATATACTATTTTTCTAACCTGAAGTATAGTATATAGTACTGCTAGGCTAGACTAGGTTACACACCTGAAATATTTATGCTCTGCTGAAAATTGTAGTATATTCATTAACAAGAAATATTTACACAGGGGAAGGAGCGTACACATATGATATCTAACCAGAACATGGTTTGATAAAAACATTCAAATGAAGCTGCTAATTGATGTAAGCACGAACACGTGTGTGCATGCAAGTGTTCTTGGATTACATATGAAGATCAAGCTGCTAATTGCCATTCTTGGGTGGCTATCTTGCTACTGGTTTTTCATACGTTTGTTCTACATGTCGAGAGCATGTTGTGCCATGTTGTGTGCCGGCCTGATCGGCAGCAAGAAACATGGGCAGGACTTCCAAAAACGGGCACATCCAAGTCCAACGGCCGACCACCGAGCAGCCACCCGTCGTCTTCACGTCACGCATAGAAAAAACCCAGCTCCTTGCGATCGGCTGCTGCACAACAAAGTCCGAGATAACCAAGCCAAGTGGCAGGATGAGTTTGCATGATGCGAGGACTAGTAACAGAATTATAAAATGCAAATTGATTGGTGAATCTAAAAAAGAACGGACAAGGAGAAAATGTAAAGATTAGTTTCAGCACATGCATAGTATGCATCACAAGGCCAATGCATAGGTGGGCAAATGTATATGTCGCCAACAAGAATGATTAGTTCTCGTGATTGACATCGTCGGCATCAAGAATAATTTATGGAAGATTAGTGAACTTATCCGCATCGGCAGGAGCAACGGTGGTACGCGGCTT
>NW_021212947.1:0-1121 GCF_002162155.2 Triticum dicoccoides | reverse complement strand
TCATTTCACCCACATAGCATGTGCAAAAAAGTAGAGAGGGTTACGGCAGAAACTGGACGCACTTCGTGTACAAACTGGACAATCTCTTTCGAAGTATCAGGGTTTCGGACGAAAAAATTCATCTATTACATCGGCACTTCATTTTTTAAAATTTATTACATCTCCGGACTTTTTTGCATTCAGTATGCAGCATTCAAGGCCACGTCATCAACTTTCAACCCTTTCTGGCATCATTTGCTATTTTTCATTCATTTACTGATTTGTTTTGAGAGCTAAATGACTGTGAAATTGAAAAACACTACAAAATGAACTGTGAGAAGGTTTAAACTTGGCATGGTATCATGATTTCACCCACATAGCATGTGCAAAAAAATAGAGAGGGTTATGGCAAAAACTGGAAGCACTTCGTGTACAAACTGGACAATCTCCTTTGAAGTATCTCGGTTCAGATGAGAAAACTCATCTGTTACACTGGCACTTCATTTTTTTAACTTATTACAACTTCGGACTTTTTATGCATTCAGTATGCATGATTCAAGGCCACATCATCAACTTTCAACCCTTTCTGGCATCATTTGCTATTTTTCATTCATTTACTGATTTGTTTTGGGAGCTAAATGATCGTGAAATTGAAAAGCACTACAAAATAACTCTGAAAAGGTTGAAACTTGGCATGGTATCATTATTTCACCGACATAGCATGTGCAAAAATTAAAGTGGGTTACGGCGAAAACTGGATGCACTTCGTGTACAAACTGGACAATCTCTTTCGAAGTATCAGGGTTTCGGACGAAAAAACTCATCTGTTACACCGACACTTCATTTTTTTAAACTTATAACAACTCCATACTTTTTTGCGTTCAATATGCACCATTCAAGGCCATGTCATCAACTTTCAACCCTTTCTGGCATAATTTGCTATTTTTCATGCATTTACTGATTTGTTGTGAGAGCTAAATGACCATGAAATTGAAAAGCACTACAAAATGAACTCTGAAAAGGATGAAACTTGGCATGGTATCATCATTTCACCCACATAGCATGTGCAAAAAAGTAGAGAGGGTTACGGCAAAAACTGGACGCACTTCGTGTACAAACTGGACAATCTCTTTCGAAGTATC
>NW_021212946.1:0-1666 GCF_002162155.2 Triticum dicoccoides | reverse complement strand
TAAGCCACACTTCAGTCGACTGAGTCGACTTTTGGGTCAGACGATTTTTAGGGGTTGGGGGAGGGGCTCGCCGGAGTCAAGGAAGAACCATTCGCAGCGGGGACTGGGGCTCGCTGGAGAGGTACCCCACTATCTATCTTAGGGTTCAGGGTGGGGGGGCGGGGGGCCTAGAGGGCTGGCTGGGGCGGCAGTGGCGAGTTGTCTCGGGGCGGCGAGGCGGCGCTGGGGCCGGCGGTTCGGCCAGTGGTGGTAGGCGGCTCAGGGGTGTGCAGGTTGAAGATGAACTGCAGGCCCTCCCTAAACTACATGTAAAGTGCCTCTCTACTACCATTCCGTTCAGTTTCGACAGTAGCATTCAGATTCCACAGTTAATTTCAGTTTTGATAGTTAAGTTCAGAGTCAACAGTTTTTACCTCATTTGTTATAGTCAGATGGTTTTTGGTGATGTTAATTTTACATCTATTTTTCATCATCTATTGGAGATTCTATTAGAATCCCACTTGAGATTGACGACGTATGTCTTGTGCTGCTTCAGCCTTGACGTCTTACGGCTCACCGGAGCTGCTCCAACGACAGAATCCATCACAACAGAGGAGTGCCCCGGACGCCGTCTACAGATTCCTCAGATCTTCCTCCACACCTCCTACAGCCACCTCTGCCTCAACTGCTTCAGCGACCAACCCAATGATGTTGAGGTCGACACGGCTACGGCAAAGAGGTTGTACACTTGTTGCGTCACTTATTACTATACATTCACGTCGATCCATTAGGCTATTTTGGTTCAACGGAAAACATAGCAATAGGGAATTTTCCAATGGCACTCTACTATTCAATAATTCATGCATTTTGTTGAAAGGAATGAAGCAAAACATCCACCTGGACCTACTTTTCAAAATCCTATGCATGAAAACAAGACCAAGTGCATTAGTGCCAGAATAACATTCTAACTGTACACGCTTTCATATGGTTTTTCTTTCTTTTGGCCATGTTTCTTTGCATTCCTCTACACTTCCAATACATGTAAACCAAAGACCCAAGTTGATAGAAATCATGTGTTTACAAATGCTCTTTTACCATGTGCATTTTCCTATCCTATTCCGGTGTTTTTCCTATCCTTGCGTTTTAAGAATCCTGCAAGCCAAAGGAGCCCTTACAGAATTACTTCAGTTACAGGTACGTGTTGAAGGGAACTTTGTGTGGTTTGTCCTGCTCCTGCCGCGACGTCGTCCACCTCACCTGAGTTGCTCCATCGACAGAAGCATCCACCAAACTAGACATCACGACTCCTAACCATCTTTCGCCGCCTCAGATCTCCTTCCCTGCCGCCGGCACGCACCCCAACAGCATCACCATCATCGACTCAGCAGATGAACCTGAGGAGTACATGGGTCCACAAGAGAGGTCGCACTTTTTTGTTTCTGCTTATGTTATGCATTGCTTAAACTTACCTGCTACTTTATCATCCTGTTCAGCTCTTGGACTCCCAACTCAGGTCCAAATTCATGTTCAAACTTGAGTTCTAAATTAGTCGTGGGGCACATATCGAGGCAGCAATGAATAGTATGTCTATCTAATATCTGGTTCACCTAGGGTATGCCTATGTTGTTCATCTTGGGTGGGAAACAAATAGTAAAGCAATCATCATCTGTCTTTTTATTAATTTAAA
>NW_021212945.1:0-1163 GCF_002162155.2 Triticum dicoccoides | reverse complement strand
AGTGGCTTTCAAGCCAAATGATCAATCTTATGGCCACATCCATGGAATAGTTTGCTCAAATGATCTCATATTGTGCAGAAGGGTGCATATTGGAATGGCAAACAATGTTGCCTAAGGAAGTTTTCATTTTCGTTGGACGAAAAAACCATTTTCCATTTTTCGAGTGCCCGAAAGGAGGTTTTTTTGTGAAGGAACTACCAAATAATTGTTGCAAAATTGGACCAAATCATTTTTATAAAATACTAGGCCATATTTAATGCACAATCGACAAAATGGTTGGGTGTAAAAATTTTTGATCCACCTCTCATGAAAAAGACAAATTTCCGCCGATTCAGGTGGAAGCGGGTCAAATTTGAACTGCAGCTGCCTCATAGTTTGCTATTTATTTTTTCCAAAAATCATTTCTAGGTACGTAAGTATCTTTTTAATCACAGAAATACCAACAAAATTCCAAGATTCAACCACTAGCTAGGAACGGTCATTCCCGCCGTTTTGACCGCATTTTGAAACGGGCATAAAAAATTCAAAAAAAAAATCAAAAAATTGTGAAACCTTCGCATTGTGTCATTATATGTGGACAAGTTCCTAGGAAAAATAGTAAACTTGTAATACGGCAATTATTTTAAAAAAGTGTTCTCAGAAACGAGCTATCACGTGTGGAGATCAATGGCTTTCAAGCCAAATGATCAATCTTATGGCCACATCCATGGCATAGTTTGTTCAAATGATCTCATATTGTGCACAAGGGTGCATATTGGAATGGCTAACAATGTTCCCTAAGGAAGTTTTCATTTTTGTTGGACGAAAAAACCATTTTCCATTTTTCGAGTGCACGAAAGGAGGTTTTTTTGTGAAGGAACTACCAAATAATTGTTGCAAAATTGGACCAAATCATTTTTATAAAATACTAGGCTATATTTAATGCACAATTGACAAAATGGTTGGGTGTAAAAAATTTTGATCCACCTCTCGTGAAAAAGACAAATTTCCGCCGATTCAGGTGGAAGCGGGTCAAATTTGAACTGCAGCTGCCTCATAGTTTGCTATTTATTTTTTTCAAAAATCATTTATAGGTACATAAGTATATTTTTAATCAGAGAAACACCAAAAAAATTCCAAGATTCAACCACTAGCTAGGAACGGTCATTCCCGCCGTTTTGACC
>NW_021212944.1:0-1728 GCF_002162155.2 Triticum dicoccoides | reverse complement strand
AGGGGGTGCATAGGAGAGTCAGGTTTCGATCCTGTGGAACTGTGGGTTATGGGCCCACCATGTGGTTAAAGTAGGAAGGGCGGTGACATCTTGCACGATCACGATAGCAAGGCATGTCAGAGGGTATCCTGTCAGTTATATGTCAGCAACATCGTCGGTACCAAGGGCGAGGGATGAAGAGAACCATTTTCATGCTCGTTGAACGAGGCGGACCAATAGGCAAAGTTCTCGTCCATCGGCGGCTACCGGAATGTCATCAACAATAGTAACAGGGTTTTGCTGACGGAATTGTACACCGAGGTGTTTACATAAGCAGTGAATCTTTACTGCTTAGATTATATAGGTCACAAGAGAGGTCAAACAAACAAATGAAAGGAAATGTGATCATCATGTTAAACAGAACAATGGAAAGGGAAATGTGTTTAGACACATATCCCACGGGTATATCTTTCCCAAGGACGAGCAGAGCATGATATCCATGACATGATAGAAAGCAGAAAACCATTTAGGTAAGGGGAGAGAAATTTCATGACATTACCCATACAACGGTGTTTGGATAATTGTTAAAGAGAATTTAGCATTGTGCTTCAAATGTTCCTGTTGAAAATCGGAGTACCATAGACATGCTTTAGGATAGCATTGACATGGTCTTCAAGCAAAAGGTCAGACTTGGATGCACAAAGGATCCATCAGGAACAACTTATAGAATAAAAGTCTTACAATTCCCTCATGGAAGAATGGTTATCTTTGCCAACAAGGAAACGATACCAATAGGGCCTCCGGCCAGGTGTGCTAGGCATGACACCACATTACCGGGTCATATAAAGACCAACATTATAACTCTTGGAAAATATGTTCCAACCATCATATCTGCCTGAGATTCAGATCTGATTGGGGGCAGGATACCTCAGACTCGGGATGCCTGAGAAGAAAGGTGCAACACAAATTGTCAAGATGACATTGTAAGATTCTTGGGATATAAACTATGGAAGCAAGTTCTGAATCATGAGTTCATCATTAAACCAAGGAGAGGGTGAGGAGGTGGCAGGATGAACTCAGCGACAATTCATTGGGATTTCCAAAAGATGGATTTCCACAATTAGGTGAACGAGATAACATTTTTCAGATCAAATGATATAATGAGGTATGCTCGAGGAAAACATACACAATTAAACATTGGTTGAAAGGTGCGCCCGAAATATGGGTTGGGTTGCACGACCAATGCCAGAATGGTGATTCAATAATCAATAGTCCAAGAATGAACTATCGCCCATTCACTTCAAAGCAATAGGGTTGCTAGGAGTTTTGAATTCACACGTCATAGCTCCATTGTCGGTATTCCGGCTGAAAACAATACGGGGACCAAGGAATGAACGAAGATGGCAAGAAGTATTATGATATCAAGAATTATTAAGAGGTGGTGAAATTCTCACCACATTCTTGACAAAAAGAGATGGTAATACTACCGAGGTAAGGAAGATCGACTGCTGGTTAGCAGTGATCTCAAGGTTTACACCAAACACGAACAAGTTGTGTTGAACGGAAGGCAATAAAGTGGTCGATGAGAACAGGAATCATCGAGGGGCAAGGATGGTATTACCCATCATGAATTCAACCGAATTCCTGGAAGAGCTCATAAGGTTGATGATGATCACGACACAAGTGTCGAGAGTTTCCATGCCGATGTGATCAATCAGCGACGACATCAAGTCAAAGTAATGATGAAGC
>NW_021212943.1:0-2113 GCF_002162155.2 Triticum dicoccoides | reverse complement strand
TATAGTTATTTTCCTTCTCTAATCAATCAACAACTGTGTGTGGAAGACTTATGATCATCTCAGTAGTGAACATTAGCTACTAATTGCAGAAAACCACCATCTCATATGCTTCCCAATCAAAATAATGGCATCAATTATTTAAATATCCATAGCGCATCAGAAAGGGGTCTTCCCTTATTCGAAAGGAATTGAATAGTTCAAACTTAACCAACAACTAGCGAGCTAATCTCCAGTTGCAGAAAATAAAGACATGAAAGTAGAGATATAAAGTACTCTAGGATCTCCCCCGAGCTTACAATCAAGCCGGAGAGATCTCAGTACCTAGTTTTTATGCTTCCTCTTTGATATCCTCGCAAGCAGTGGAGATGTTCCCAAAGCATGTTCTGATTCCCTAAAGCATCTTCTATTACTCATCCAACATATATAGAACACATGAACAAAGAATTTGGGAATCATTTCATATCTATTGTTTCAATGCTTGTACTCTAGTTTATTAGTTGAAATAACTAATTATTCATGCAAATAATATCAGGTGCATTAACATAGCACTTCTATTTTTATCTATATGATTACTTGAACTCACAATGTATTTAGAAGTATGAATGTGTTAATATTCATTTGTACATCACTTAAACTCCCTATTAGAAGTTACATTTTCATGGTTAAAAATATCTTTGACACGATAATACCAGTCAAGTAAAGAAATCTCTAGCCCTTGCAGGAGCACGGATTGATGACTACTTGTCTTAGTTAGTGGCAAAAAGTACAATAATACCCTTTCATAACCTTTTAGAGCGGTGTGTTCTGAAGGAGTGTTGGACTTTGTTTTGGCTCATAGAAATGTTTACATAAAAACTAAATTATTATCTATGGTTTCTTCATTAATTAACTCTGTGCATAGAGTAGAATGAAAATAGCTTGCATGCAGACCAGACTCTCCAAACTTTGAGTGGGTCAACCTATATTAAGGCCATGAGCCCCTAGCTATAGTAACTATATGGCTATTTTAGAGAGTTAACCATCATTTTTGTTTGTTGCAAAACCCACCCCGCAAAAAAATATGAAAGCCCTATATTACTTAATTTTTTTGACAATGTTAACTGATCTAAGTAAATGTATAATGATTATTACACACTATAAACTCCTCTCAAACCTCACTCATGTATTGTAGATATTGATGAGTGTGAGACTCCTGGTATTTGTAAAGGGCTTTGTCATAATACTATTGGAAGCCACAATTGCACCGCATGTCCTAGAAAAACGGAATATGATTTCCTAGCAATGAAGTGCACTTCAACAAAGAGGCAGAGTCTTTTACTTGGTGAGTTCAATGGTATAATCAATTCCACAGTGAGCGACATGAAACAATACTTTTGGCTAAGTCCAGATTTGATGAACACTATCATTGCAGGTATTGTCATTGGGCTAAGCGTTGGTTTTGGCATTCTACTTCTCATCATACTTGCAATATTTATTATCCGAAGGTGGAAATTAGATATCGAACAGCAATTGCGAAGAAAGTATTTCAAAAAGAACCAGGGTCTTCTTCTAGAACAATTGATTTCTTCCGATGAAAATGCGAGTGACAAAACAAAGATTTTCTCCTTGTCAGAGCTACAAAAGGCAACAAATAACTTTGACCACACACGTATCGTTGGTCGTGGAGGGCATGGCATGGTATACAAAGGCATCCTATCGGACCAACGAGTAGTGGCCATTAAAAAGTCTAAAGTCACTGCACAAATTGAGATTAGTCAGTTCATCAACGAGGTTGCTATCCTCTCACAGATAAACCACCGAAATATTGTGAAGCTCTTTGGATGTTGCCTTGAGAGTGAGGTTCCACTACTTGTGTATGACTTCATACCTAATGGTTCATTATTTGGTGTTCTTCATAATCCAAACAACAACTCTTCCTTGTCGTGGGATGATTGCTTAAGAATTGCTATAGAAGCAGCTGGAGCCCTTTCTTACCTTCATTCAGCTGCTTCTGTATCAATCTTTCATCGTGATGTGAAGTCGACAAATATACTCCTGGATGGGAATTATACAGCAAAGGTGTCAGACTTTGGTGCTTCGAGGTTGGTTCCTATTGACCAGACCCATGTTATGA
>NW_021212942.1:0-725 GCF_002162155.2 Triticum dicoccoides | reverse complement strand
AGTCTGTTCTTCATACCTACAGTCCACGAAAAAGCCACAAAAAAAAATTAGGGTTAGTTCATCATATCCGAACCAATCTGAGCCTTTGCATAATCTTTTTAGGGTTTTGCTTTGTTGAATTTGCGGTTGCATCGTCGTGTCTAGTTGCTGGTCTTAGAGTCTAGTCTTTTAGAGTTTCGAGTTCTGGTCATAAGTTGTCACGCCGCCGCCGCACCATCATCATCACCCCTGCCATCTACCACCACCGCTTATCCACCACCGCTTCGAATCCGTATCCATATACCACCACAGCTGTCATATACCACCACCGCTGCCATCTACCACCATATATCCACCACCAATCCGAGTTCTTGTCATATTAGGTTTGTTTTCGAGATCCATCTAGATTCCGATTCGTGTTTCCTTGCCGGAGTAGGTTTCGGAAAAAAAAAAATTTCTTTCCGATTCGTGTTTCCTTGCCGGAGTCGGGTAGCCACGCTCCGTTTAGGCCCAAAAATTTTCGAAAACGCATTTTTCGAAAAAATTTCTGGCTATCCTATTTTTAGGTGTTTTTGAGTGTTTTGAGACAGGTGCCATTATAGGAAGTTTTTTTTGACCCGTTTCCAGTTTTTGGGTCCGGGCAGTCAAAAAAAAAATTTGGTCAAAAAAAAATTTCGTGCCCATCCTGTCAGTTTGAGCTAGGAAGAGTTTTGAGACACTCGCCATTATAGTGATTTTTCGCAAAA
>NW_021212941.1:0-1146 GCF_002162155.2 Triticum dicoccoides | reverse complement strand
AAATAGATTATTGAATAGTTTGCACTAGAAATCACCTGACAAATATGCATGTATACAATATTTTTGGTCGTATCCAAGGTAGTCATGTCCTCATCATCCTCCCCTTTTTGAAAACAAAGCCGTCCTCGGCGTTGCTTAATATGAAATGTGGCTAAGAAAAGAGACAAGGTATACATGTTGTATATGTATATGTCATCTATTTTTACTTTCCTTGATTTTTGCACATATGACACATGTATACATGAGTAACTTTCATATATCATAAAATATAAAGGCAAAATATTATCATAAGTAGAAGGCATGAAAATATTGCAACTCAGTTTGCACATATAAGTGAAGCTCCTATTCCTATCAAATGATTGACAATATTCATCATTAAACCATCCCAACATTGGTGAATAAACCTTATTTGCATCAAATTTACATGCTACAACATGCTTAAATAAGCAAACATGCAATAAGTCATTCAACACAGAATCATCACCAAGATTAGAGGTCATATCAAAATGATTAAACATTGGTTCTTTTGCATCAATAGTTAATTCAATGGGTGCACCCAAAATTATTGGCATTTCAGTTGTTTGATCACATGGCAAAGTCAAATTATCAACGTAGTCCTCTAAAATAGGTGGTGTGATCAAAGTAGTGGGTAGCTCATCAGATGGTGCATTCAAATTGACAAGGCATTCATCATTCTCATGTAGAGATGGAAGATCAGTACCTTTGTCATTACCTCTTATGATCAACTCAGATGATGTAGCCACTCTCGGGGGCGATGTGTCACATGGTGGAGGTGATGTAGTCCTGACAACAACAGATGTGGTTGTCATAGTATGCCTAGTAGTTGAAGGAACAATCATATCAACTCTTGGAATGTGCATCGTGCGCTTGTTCTCCTCGTGGCCAACACGTCGTTTTATTTCCTGTTCAGCTTTGCAAGCAAGATGAAACAAATGGTCCATAGGATAACACTCTTCATGAATTAGTATCTCTTGAATATCACGGTTTAATCCTCCCCAAAATCTATCCATAAAATCATCTTCACTTTCTTCTAAAGAGGAATGCAACAAGGTAGTTTGTAAATCATCATAATATTTTGTTACAGTTTCACTACCTTGTTTTAAGTGTTGCAACTTCTTAATCATG
>NW_021212940.1:0-985 GCF_002162155.2 Triticum dicoccoides | reverse complement strand
GTGTTTTGTTTAGATTAAAAGTTCGCCATAGCTGCAACTTCGCGTACTTCGTTTGTGTTCAACGACCAGACAAAGGCGTCACAGAACCCCACCTTGATCAATAAAGCTTTCATCTTATATTCGCAATATCCAGATTGCAATCTCAGTTTCTTGCTTGTTCTTCGTTTGCTCGCAGGAAACAGACCCTCGTGGTCAGGTTGATCGTGCTCCGGCGTGGTCAATAACCTCTCGGAGTTGGTTTAGCGATTGCTAAGGCGCGACGTCCTCGCACGTTCGTAGTCGGATCGTCAAAGTCGACTTCCACCAAAGCGATATCCATCATCTCATCGAAAGACGGGACACCTTTGCCTCTATCAAGTGGTATCAGATTTCCAGGTTGCTCGGTGAGATTTTACAGTTTTTCGTAGTTTAGATCGAGTCTGTTCTTCATACCTACAGTCCACGAAAAAGCCACAAAAAGAAATTAGGGTTAGTTCATCATATCCGAACCAATCTGAGCCTTTGCATAATCTTTTTAGGGTTTTGCTTTGTTGAATTTGCGGTTGCATCGTCGGTCTAGTTGCTGGTCTTAGAGTCTAGTCTTTTAGAGTTTCGAGTTCTGGTCATAAGTTGTCACGCCGCCGCCGCACCATCATCATCGCCCCTGCCATCTACCACCACCGCTCCGAATCCGTATCCATATACTACCACCGCTACCACCACCGCTGCCATATACCACCACCATATATCCACCACCAATCCGAGTTCTTTGCTTATTAGGTTTGTTTTCGGGATCCATCTAGATTCCGATTCGTGTTTCTTGCCGGAGTAGGTTTCGGAAAAAAAAAAAGAGTCGGGTAGCCACGCTCCGTTTAGGCCCAAAATTTTTCGAAAACGCATTTTTCGAAAAAATTTCTGGCAATCCTATTTTTAGGTGTTTCTGAGTGTTTTGAGACAGGTGCCATTATAGGAAGTTTTTTTGACCCGTTTCCAGTTTTTGGGTCCG
>NW_021212939.1:0-1025 GCF_002162155.2 Triticum dicoccoides | reverse complement strand
GTCTGGTCGTTGAACACAAACGAAGTACGCGAAGTTGCAGCTATGGCGAACTTTTAATCTAAACAAAACCCAAAGTCTAAACGATGCCCTAAGGGCTGTATATATGGAGGAAGAGGGGGGGGGGGATTTCGTGGCCCTTGGTGGAGGGGTCCGAAATCAACCCTATCTCTTGTTTCCCCACACATACGGACTCTAAAAATAGCCTATACTTATGTATTTCGAAATTACATGGGCCTGGCCCAATAATAAGGTGACGCAGCACCTAAAATAGCCTCGGGACGAAATTTATGAAGTGGCATCTTGTATATTTCGTCCAAGGCTTCATGCACACATTATGGTGGCTTCAAAGTCCTGAAATCATCACTTGTAACTCCGTTCTTGTTCCAATGTTCATCCTTCTCCAAGCTAGGCTCTTCATTTGTAAGCAAAACAAATGTATCCAATTTAGGCAGCATCATATTCTCATGAACATTAGAATCATTACCAAGAAACGAAAGTACCTGGTAATTTAGTTGGCGTGCACGAGCTCTAGTAATTGGTCCAGTATGTATAGCAGCAGGGGCTGTGGGTGTACCAATTGTATTGATGTCCTCATCATCCTCCCCTTCTTGAAATGAAGTCGTCCTCGACGGAAGTTCATCTTCCTCACCCACATAATGCTTCAAATCTGCAATGTTAAAAGTGGGACTAACCCCAAAATCTGCAGGCAGCTCAAGTTTATATGCATTATCATTTATTTTCTCTAACACCTTAAAGGGACCATCAGCACGTGGCATTAGCTTTGATTTGCGCAAATCAGGAAATCTATCCTTACGCAAATGTAACCAAACAAGATCTCCAGGTGCAAACACAACATGTTTTCTACCCTTATCTCCAGCAAGTTTATATTTAGCATTCATACGCTCAATGTTTTCCTTAGTTAACTCATGCATTTTTAAAATCAATTCAGCACGTTGTTTAGCATCAAAATTAACCTTCTCCGAAGATGGAAGAGGCAACAAATCAATAGGTGCACGAGGTAGGAA